>NC_141094.1:23152048-23164548 GCF_041138505.1 Cibotium barometz
GAAGACACACACACACACAAGCACTACTCTAGGGCAGGGGGAAGACACACACACACACAAGCACTACTCTAGGGCAGGGGGAAGACACACACACACACAAGCACTACTCTAGGGCAAGGGGAAGACACACACACACACAAGCAGTACCCTAGGGGGGGCAAGGGGCACACACACACACACACACACACACACACAAATACACACATGTGTACACATGCACACACCTTACCCGAGGGGGCGAGGGTGCATACACACACACACATGTGGATATATACATATACACACACACACACACACATGTGGATATATACATACACACACAAATACACATATGCACAAATACACACACAAACACACAAGCACTACCATAGGGTAGGGGCACACACACACAAAAATACACACATGCACACACAGTACTCAAGGGGTGAGTGTGAACACACACAAAAACTAATACACACACACACGTGCACACAAAAACACATAGACATGTGCACACAAATACACACATACACACACACACATAAACACATAGACACACAGGTGCACACAAATACACACATACACACAGACACATAAACACATAGACACACACGTGCACACACAAAAACTAATACACACACACGTGCACACATAAACACATAGACACGTGCACACAAATACACACAGACACACACACACACACACATAAACACACTAATACACACACACACACACACATACAAAAATACACACACAAATACACACATGCTCACATACACACACGCACACATACACACACACACACACGCACACACACAAGCACAAGAACTACCCTAGGGGTAGGGGACACACACTCACACACACACAAATACACACATGCGCACACAGTACTTGAGGGGCGAGGATGCACACACACATACTAATATATACACACACACACACACGTGCACACACAAACACTAATACACACACACACACACTAATATATATATACACACACACACACGAATACACACATTTACACATAGTACACACATGCACACACACACAAACCTGAGGGGTGAGGATGCACACACACACACACACACACACACACACACACACACACACACACACACGTGCACATATGCAAACATAAACACATAGACATACACACATAAATATGCACATACCCTCACACATGAACATGTTGTCACCTGTGACACGTCTATATTTGGTGGCAATATGATTGTCAAATTGTTAGAGAAAGGGCTTAATCACATCCCTTCAAGAAATTTTGAACCAAATGAGGTATTGAACTCCTTATTTAAAGGTTGGGAATCTTTTTCTACATTTATTTCTCACAACACCAATAAATTTGGTTTATTATTTAGAGCTTTTTTAACCAAAAAATTAGGGGGGCAGATCACAAACCTTATAAAAATATTTCCTAATGATGTGATTCAAGAAAATTGTTGGAATGAGATATTGAAAGATTTCTTTATTAGTGGGATTGACAAAGCCCCTAATAATCTTTCAATCATCTGCATGAAATTTATTATGACTAAAGCCATTGAAAGGTTTTCTAGTATTGACTTCTCTTCTTGTGATATTGGGTACAATGATTTCTTAAATCTACTGTTACAGGGTATGATGGATTATCTTCCTCATCTTATCATTAGTAAACCTACTTTACCTTTTCTCATGGGAATATTCAAAGCACACAAATCTGATTTTAGATGGCTTACCAATGCCTCTCTATGCATTTTTTCAGAAATAACTATTGTTTGTGCAACATTGTTAACGAACATGTATTTGCCCATTACAAGGCAAATGTTATCAATTCAATCAAAAAGTTTGGCTTACTGCAAACATTAAAATCAAATCATATTGTATCATCGAGTCATGGGTAGAATTAATCCTTAATCTACCTAAAAAAATGTTTAGTGTTTGCTCAGCTGATATTAAGAAATGCTATGAGTGTATTCCTTATGATGGTGAATATGGTATGAAAACTATCATTTCACAAGTCATTACTTGGGCTTTCAATTTTCAAAATAGGAATTACATTTCCTTGAGAAGTTTGAAAAGTGTGAAAGGATTTTGGACTAATGTGTGTAGCAATGATCTTTGCTTTTCTTGTGAACAAGTTATTTCACTCAATTGGTGGCTTATTGATCATGTATATATCCAACTTGGCCACTTAATAAGAAAGCAATCTTGCTGGATTCCCATGGGGTTTGCTTGCTCACCTCTTTGGTGCAATCTCTATCTATTCTTTTTTGAATTTTCCTTTTGTAGGAAACTTGCCCTCTTACAAAGATGGGATTTGTTACAATTTGTCTCCCATTGCTATCTAGATACTTTGACGATTTCCTTCTCATTAATGTTCCCAATCCTACTATCTTTTTCCACACTTCTAATGTTGATCTTTCCTCTCCTTTTGTTATTTGTCCAATGGAATTTATTAGCCTTAATGTCTCTGATACAGTCTTCAGGTCCTTCCCTAGTGGACATTTTGTTGGTATCAAGACATCTTTTTTGAACATTGAGTTTATGGTACATGATTTTAAACGATCTACCTTCAAACTCTATGATAAGAGAGATCACCTCCCTTTTAAGATATTGAGGTTTATCCATAGGAGTAGCAATCGGCGTTCGGATTAGACTCACAAGGTCATTCTCTCACAAATTAACGCATGCCTTTACACAACTAATGATCCCAATGAAGCGGCTCTTGCTGTACATAATTTGGTTCAAAGATTTAGCGATAATGGATTTGAGAAAGCTAAAGTTTGGAGACTAATCAAATCAAAAATCAAGAATACTTTTCCTTATCTTCATTTTGATATCCTTCTACTTCAAAAGATTCTCTCTCTGTAGGATGTACACCATTGGATGGATGGCCTTGATGTATTGACCTGATCTTATTGAGCTTTTACTGAAATTTGGAAGCAGTATTTTGAAAATATATATGTTGTCCTTTTTAAAATTTTGATAACCTTGGATATTTATACCATTACTTTTTAAAGTATTAGCCTTGAAAAGGCATTTGTCTTTGACAAATTTAAAGGCATCTTCAATTTTTACTCATCCTTATGGATGACCCTTCGTATGGAATGCCCATACATGTGAAACCCCCTCAAAAAAGGAAACCCTAATGGCTTCATATACCCTTTTGAAAGAAGACGAGATCCCTTTCTTCTCTCCCATGGCCAATGAAACCTAAGGCAGCACCCCTTCTCATGGTGTTTCTCCATGAGGGTCTGTGCCTATAATGTTTAGGCATGGATTCTCTGCCAAGATCTCTACGTTTCTGGTTTTCCTGGAACAACTGGCTGTCATTTTGAGTCACCTTCTGTGATGATACACTTGTCTTCTGATGATTCTACCTATTTTGGTTACCATGTCTAGCACCATGAAGCTCTTATCTCATGGACGCTTCAGATCCAGCTTGATTCCTGATTTGACATGCATACCCTTGTATGCCGACTTGCATCGATCTCTGGCCTTTGAGCAACACCGATTTTTGTCCATTCGTATGCATAGTGCATCTGACGAACTGTGATCTGTATTTATAATAAATGAAATTCCCTTTTTTTTCAACGATTTGATAAAGTCGAAATCTCTAAAGCTTAGCTTTACATATTAAATGATCATTATTTATGATGAAATCTTTTTCTTGCCTAAATGTGGAAGAAAAAGAAAGTTTTTCACTTCTTTTTCATATAAAAAAGCTAACCCTAAGGGTTGCTTTTTCATAATGATTCAACCCTAAGGGTTGCTAAAAATGCTCAAGGTTGCTAACCCTGAGCATTTTTAGATCCATGATCTTGAATCTAATGTTGATTTAGGCATCTTTTTGAAGCATACTTATGTAATGTTGATTTAGGCATGTTTTTGAAGCATGCTTTCATGCCCCCCAAAATTTAAAAAGTTTTACTATGTAATGACAATTATTTGCTTGCTTGACATTATCTCTTTCACCTCGGTTTTCAATATATACATACACACACACACACACACACACACACACACACACACACACACTAATATATATATACACACACACACACGAATACACACATTTACACATAGTACACACATGCACACACACACAAACCTGAGGGGTGAGGATGCACACACACACACACACACACACACACACACACGTGCACATATGCAAACATAAACACATAGACATACACACATAAATATGCACATACCCTCACACATGAACATGTTGTCACCTGTGACACGTCTATATTTGGTGGCAATATGATTGTCAAATTGTTAGAGAAAGGGCTTAATCACATCCCTTCAAGAAATTTTGAACCAAATGAGGTATTGAACTCCTTATTTAAAGGTTGGGAATCTTTTTCTACATTTATTTCTCACAACACCAATAAATTTGGTTTATTATTTAGAACTTTTTTAACCAAAAAATTGGGGGGGCAGATCACAAACCTTATAAAAATATTTCCTAATGATGTGATTCAAGAAAATTGTTGGAATGAGATATTGAAAGATTTCTTTATTAGTGGGATTGACAAAGCCCCTAATAATCTTTCAATCATCTGCATGAAATTTATTATGACTAAAGCCATTGAAAGGTTTTCTAGTATTGACTTCTCTTCTTGTGATATTGGGTACAATGATTTCTTAAATCTACTGTTACAGGGTATGATGGATTATCTTCCTCATCTTATCATTAGTAAACCTACTTTACCTTTTCTCATGGGAATATTCAAAGCACACAAATCTGATTTTAGATGGCTTACCAATGCCTCTCTATGCATTTTTTCAGAAATAACTATTGTTTGTGCAACATTGTTAACGAACATGTATTTGCCCATTACAAGGCAAATGTTATCAATTCAATCAAAAAGTTTGGCTTGCTGCAAACATTAAAATCAAATCATATTGTATCATCGAGTCATGGGTAGAATTAATCCTTAATCTACCTAAAAAAATGTTTAGTGTTTGCTCAGCTGATATTAAGAAATGCTATGAGTGTATTCCTTATGATGGTGAATATGGTATGAAAACTATCATTTCACAAGTCATTACTTGGGCTTTCAATTTTCAAAATAGGAATTACATTTCCTTGAGAAGTTTGAAAAGTGTGAAAGGATTTTGGACTAATGTGTGTAGCAATGATCTTTGCTTTTCTTGTGAACAAGTTATTTCACTCAATTGGTGGCTTATTGATCATGTATATATCCAACTTGGCCACTTAATAAGAAAGCAATCTTGCTGGATTCCCATGGGGTTTGCTTGCTCACCTCTTTGGTGCAATCTCTATCTATTCTTTTTTGAATTTTCCTTTTGTAGGAAACTTGCCCTCTTACAAAGATGGGATTTGTTACAATTTGTCTCCCATTGCTATCTAGATACTTTGACGATTTCCTTCTCATTAATGTTCCCAATCCTACTATCTTTTTCCACACTTCTAATGTTGATCTTTCCTCTCCTTTTGTTATTTGTCCAATGGAATTTATTAGCCTTAATGTCTCTGATACAGTCTTCAGGTCCTTCCCTAGTGGACATTTTGTTGGTATCAAGACATCTTTTTTGAACATTGAGTTTATGGTACATGATCTTAAACGATCTACCTTCAAACTCTATGATAAGAGAGATCACCTCCCTTTTAAGATATTGAGGTTTATCCATAGGAGTAGCAATCGGCGTTCGGATTAGACTCACAAGGTCATTCTCTCACAAATTAACGCATGCCTTTACACAACTAATGATCCCAATGAAGCGGCTCTTGCTGTACATAATTTGGTTCAAAGATTTAGCGATAATGGATTTGAGAAAGCTAAACTTTGGAGACTAATCAAATCAAAAATCAAGAATACTTTTCCTTCTCTTCATTTTGATATCCTTCTACTTCAAAAGATTCTCTCTCTGTAGGATGTACACCATTGGATGGATGGCCTTGATGTCATCCATTCCTACTCTTTGGCCCTTTGGTGATGGGTTTAGGGTGGGTTTTTGATAACATTTTGCTAATATAAATGACAAATATTGACCTGATCTTATTGAGCTTTTACTGAAATTTGGAAGCAGTATTTTGAAAATATATATGTTGTCCTTTTTAAAATTTTGATAACCTTGGATATTTATACCATTACTTTTTAAAGTATTAGCCTTGAAAAGGCATTTGTCTTTGACAAATTTAAAGGCATCTTCAATTTTTACTCATCCTTATGGATGACCCTTCGTATGGAATGCCCATACATGTGAAACCCCCTCAAAAAAGGAAACCCTAATGGCTTCATATACCCTTTTGAAAGAAGACGAGATCCCTTTCTTCTCTCCCATGGCCAATGAAACCTAAGGCAGCACCCCTTCTCATGGTGTTTCTCCATGAGGGTCTGTGCCTATAATGGTTAGGCATGGATTCTCTGCCAAGATCTCTACGTTTCTGGTTTTCCTGGAACAACTGGCTGTCATTTTGAGTCACCTTCTGTGATGATACACTTGTCTTCTGATGATTCTACCTATTTTGGTTACCATGTCTAGCACCATGAAGCTCTTATCTCATGGACGCTTCAGATCCAGCTTGATTCCTGATTTGACATGCATACCCTTGTATGCCGACTTGCATCGATCTCTGGCCTTTGAGCAACACCGATTTTTGTCCATTCGTATGCATAGTGCATCTGACGAACTGTGATCTGTATTTATAATAAATGAAATTCCCTTTTTTTTCAACGATTTGATAAAGTCGAAATCTCTAAAGCTTAGCTTTACATATTAAATGATCATTATTTATGATGAAATCTTTTTCTTGCCTAAATGTGGAAGAAAAAGAAAGTTTTTCACTTCTTTTTCATATAAAAAAGCTAACCCTAAGGGTTGCTTTTTCATAATGATTCAACCCTAAGGGTTGCTAAAAATGCTCAGGGTTGCTAACCCTGAGCATTTTTAGATCCATGATCTTGAATCTAATGTTGATTTAGGCATCTTTTTGAAGCATACTTATGTAATGTTGATTTAGGCATGTTTTTGAAGCATGCTTTCATGCCCCCCAAAATTTAAAAAGTTTTACTATGTAATGACAATTATTTGCTTGCTTGACATAATCTCTTTCACCTCGGTTTTCAATATATACATACATACATACACACACACACACACACACACACACACACACATATATATATTTATGTATATGTGTTTATATATATATATATATATATATACACACATATGTATATGTATGTGTGTGTGTGTGTGTGTGTGTGTGTGTATATATATATACATACATACATACATATATGTATATGTGTAATATATATATGTGAATCCATCATGCACATGTCTCGATTTCAAATCACGGTAGGTGCTAGTAGACCATATTGTGCATGCAAGCACCTTTATTTTGTATACTTGTGTATCTTTGGGCTAGATACAAACCATATGCAACACTATGCAAATGACATGCAACACTATGCAAAGGGAAAGTAGTACCATGAAATGACATACACATGTATTAACAAGCAAATGATATATATTGTAATTGCACATACATGAATTGACATGAAAAAGGATAATAAAGAGTAGGAAATATCATGTAAATAAGAAAAATTGAATGTAATAAATAAACTCACATTTAATGCGATGCAAAGGCATGTGAGGATGAGATGGGTTTGTGTGTGTATGTGTGTGTGTGTGTGTGTGTGTGTGTGAGAGAGAGAGAGAGAGAGAGAGAGAGAGAGAGAGAGACGAGCTGAAAGAGAGACAGGGGGACAAAGGGAGGGATAAGGGTTGATGATGAGCGTGAGAGTGGAAGAAGAGATTATTCATAGGGAGACTAGGAGAGGGAGAGAGAGAGAGGGAAGAGGGTGCGAGAAAGAGAGAGAGGGAGGGTGGGAGAGTGAAAGGGAGGGAGGGAGAGATAAATAAAGGAGAGAGAGAGGGGGAGGGAAGAGGGTGGGAGAAGGAGAGAAAGTGTATGTGGGGGGGACCTAGGAGGGAGTTGGGGGGGATCTAGGAGGGAGGGAAGCACAAGGTTGGGAAGAGTGTGGGGAAGGGGCAGGGCACACACAATATATACATACATACATACATACACACACACACACACACACATATATAAATATGTATGTATATGTGTTTATATATATATATATATATATATATATATATACACACACACACATGTGTATATATATACACACATGTGTATGTGTGTGTGTGTGTGTGTATTTATATATATATATATATATATATATATATATATATATATATATATATAAACACATATATGTATATGTGTAATATATACATGTGAATCCATCATGCACATGTCTTGATTTCAAATCAGGGTAGGTGCTAGTAGACTATATTGTGCATGCAAGCACCTTTATTTTGTATACTTGTGTATCTTTGGGTTAGATACGAACCATATGCAACACTATGCAAATGACATGCAACACTATGCAAAGGGAAAATAGTACCATGAAATGACATACACATGTATTAACATCCAAATGCAATATATTATAATGGCACATACATGAATTGACATGAAAAAGGATAATAAAGAGTAGGTAGTATCATGTAAATGAAAAAATATGAATGTAAAAAATAAAGTCATATAAAATGCTATGCAAAGGCATGTGAGGATGAGATGGGTGTGTGTGTGTGTGTGAGAGAGAGAGAAAAAGAGAGAGACGAGGTGAAAGAGAGACAGGGGGGACAAAGGGAGAAAGAAGGGTTGATGATGAGCGTGAGAGTGGGAAGAAGAGATTATGCATAGGGAGGCTGGGAGAGGGGGAGAGAGAGAGAGAGACGGAAGAGGGTGCGAGAAAGAGAGAGAGAGGGAGGGTGGGAGAGTGAAAGGGAGGGAGGGAGAGATAAATAAAGGAGAGAGAGAGGGGGAGGGAAGAGGGTGGGAGATAGCGAGACACCACCTTGTGCCGGAATCAAAAGTTGAGTGTACACCTTGCACTAGCAGCAAAAAGAAGCATTAGAAAAAGGAAAATGCACAATATTACACTAGTAGCATAAGCAAAGATACTGACATCAGTAGATCGCCACCTTGAGCAACAAAAAGACACATTGTGCACGATCTTACACCAACAGCAGAAGCGAAGATGACGCCTTTAGATTGCCATCTTGTGTAGCAAAAAAGAAACACAAACGTCAATAGATCGCCACCTTACGCAGCAAAAAAAGGAAATAGATATATCAAAAGTCACGCTCACTACCTTGCGCTGATGACAATGAGCAACAACGTAGATCCGAGAAAGTGTGCCATCATGGAGGCAGAGGCATGGCCCCGCTAGTGTTGATGTCTACTGTTATAGCAAGCATAGCTGGCCAATGCAGCCATTTTTGACCCAAGCATGGAGACGGAGGCATGGCTGCTAGTCTTGATGTCTACCGTTATAGCAAGCACTACTTTTCAACACAGCCCAAGAGTTGGAAGGAACACACAAAGAACCACATGGCGGAGCTTCAAGGGTAGACGTCCAAGTTAGAGCATAGACAAAAGAGTCTCCTATCCCAACTGAACTTCCATAAACATATTCTCACTAATGGCAATGTCGCCCTTAGTGGGGGGGCTAAGGCACCCACGCCTCTCTCCCTCCCTCCCTCTCTCTCTCTCTCTCTCTCTCTCTAAACCGCCTCTTTGTCTCTCTCTCTATGTTATTTAGATTAGATGCCTAGATTTGGGCTAGAGGCAACTTTTGTATTTGTTTTACTTGTATATATATATATATATATAAACCACACATAATAGATATGCACACACTATACACACACACATACATATATATAATATACATGTGTACACACATAAATACATACATACATACACACACACACACATACACACACACACACACACACACACACACACACACACACACAAATACACACATACACATACACAAATACACACACATGCACACATAAACACACACACTACCATAGGGGCATGGGGACACACACACACACATGTACACATGCACACACCTTACCGGAGGGATGAGGGTTCACACACACACACATGTGCACATATATATACACACATATACATGCACACACAAATACACACATGGACGCATGCACACATACACACACATACAAGCACTACTGTAGGGGCAGGGGTACACACATACACGAATACACAGATGGATCACATAGTACCCAAGGGGTGGCAGTGCACACACACACACACACACACACACATACACATACAAATATTCACATATACACACACGCACGCACATGTACACACATACACTAATACACAGTTACACACAAATAAGAACATATACACACACACATGCACACATACACACACGCATGTGCACACACATACATAGAAACACACAAATATGCACATACACACGCACATGTACACACATACACACACGTACACATATATGTGCACATGCACAAATAAACACACGCACACACACACACACATACACACACACACAAGCACTACTCTAGGGCAGGAGGAAGACACACACACACACAGGCACTACTCTAGGGCAAGGGGAAGACACACACACACACACAAGCAGTACCCTAGGGGCAAGGGGCACACACACACACACACACACACAAATACACACATGTGTACACATGCACACACCTTACCCGAGGGGGCGAGGGTGCATACACACACACATGTGAATATATACACACACACACACACACACACACACACACACACACACACATGTGGATATATACATACACACACACAAATACACATATGCACAAATACACACACAAACACACAAGCACTACCATAGGGTAGGGGCACACACACACAAAAATACACACATGCACACACAGTACTCAAGGGGTGAGTGCGAACACACACAAAAACTAATACACACACACACACGTGCACACACAAACACATAGACACGTGCACACAAATACACACATACACACACACACATAAACACATAGACACACAGGTGCACACAAATACACACATACACACAGACACATAAACACATAGACACACACGTGCACACACAAAAACTAATACACACACACATGCACACACAAACACATAGACACGTGCAAACACAAACACATAGACACGTGCACACAAATACACACACACACACACACACACACACACACACACATAAACACACTAATACACACACACACACAGGTACATACACACACACCCACACACACACACACAAATACACACATACACACACACACACATGCACGTACACACACATGCACATGCACGTACACACACACACACATACATACAAAAATACACACACAAATACACACATGCTCACATACACACACACACGCACACACACACAAACACAAGAACTACCCTAGGGGTAGGGGACACACACTCACACACACACAAATACACACATGCACACATAGTACCTGAGGGGCGAGGATGCACACACACATACTAATATATATACACACACACACACACGTGCACACACAAACACTAATACACACACACACACACACTAATATATATATACACACACACACACACGAATACACACATTTACACATAGTACACACATGCACACACACACAAACCTGAGGGGTGAGGATGCACACACACACACACACACACACACACACACACACACACACACACACAGACACACACACACGTGCACATATGCAAACATAAACACATAGACATACACACATAAATATGCACATACCCTCACACATGAACATGTTGTCACCTGTGACACGTCTATATTTGGTGGCAATATGATTGTCAAATTGTTAGAGAAAGGGCTTAATCACATCCCTTCAAGAAATTTTGAACCAAATGAGGTATTGAACTCCTTATTTAAAGGTTGGGAATCTTTTTCTACATTTATTTCTCACAACACCAATAAATTTGGTTTATTATTTAGAGCTTTTTTAACCAAAAAATTAGGGGGGCAGATCACAAACCTTATAAAAATATTTCCTAATGATGTGATTCAAGAAAATTGTTGGAATGAGATATTGAAAGATTTCTTTATTAGTGGGATTGACAAAGCCCCTAATAATCTTTCAATCATCTGCATGAAATTTATTATGACTAAAGCCATTGAAAGGTTTTCTAGTATTGACTTCTCTTCTTGTGATATTGGGTACAATGATTTGTTAAATCTACTGTTACAGGGTATGATGGATTATCTTCCTCATCTTATCATTAGTAAACCTACTTTACCTTTTCTCATGGGAATATTCAAAGCACACAAATCTGATTTTAGATGGCTTACCAATGCCTCTCTATGCATTTTTTCAGAAATAACTATTGTTTGTGCAACATTGTTAACGAACATGTATTTGCCCATTACAAGGCAAATGTTATCAATTCAATCAAAAAGTTTGGCTTGCTGCAAACATTAAAATCAAATCATATTGTATCATCGAGTCATGGGTAGAATTAATCCTTAATCTACCTAAAAAAATGTTTAGTGTTTGCTCAGCTGATATTAAGAAATGCTATGAGTGTATTCCTTATGATGGTGAATATGGTATGAAAACTATCATTTCACAAGTCA
>NC_141094.1:23169548-23202048 GCF_041138505.1 Cibotium barometz
CACACACAAATACACACATGGACGCATGCACACATACACACACATACAAGCACTACTGTAGGGGCAGGGGTACACACATACACGAATACACAGATGGATCACATAGTACCCAAGGGGTGGCAGTGCACACACACACACACACACACACACATACACATACAAATATTCACATATACACACACGCACGCACATGTACACACATACACTAATACACAGTTACACACAAATAAGAACATATACACACACACATGCACACATACACACACGCATGTGCACACACATACATAGAAACACACAAATATGCACATACACACGCACATGTACACACATACACACACGTACACATATATGTGCACATGCACAAATAAACACACGCACACACACACACACACATACACACACACACAAGCACTACTCTAGGGCAGGAGGAAGACACACACACACACAGGCACTACTCTAGGGCAAGGGGAAGACACACACACACACACAAGCAGTACCCTAGGGGCAAGGGGCACACACACACACAAA
This sequence comes from Cibotium barometz, assembly GCF_041138505.1. Taxonomy (NCBI): domain Eukaryota; kingdom Viridiplantae; phylum Streptophyta; class Polypodiopsida; order Cyatheales; family Cibotiaceae; genus Cibotium; species Cibotium barometz. Next base: position 23,170,077 of record NC_141094.1, read on the forward strand.
TACACACATGTGTACACATGCACACACCTTACCCGAGGGGGCGAGGGTGCATACACACACACATGTGAATATATACACACACACACACACACACACACACACACACACACACATGTGGATATATACATACACACACACAAATACACATATGCACAAATACACACACAAACACACAAGCACTACCATAGGGTAGGGGCACACACACACAAAAATACACACATGCACACACAGTACTCAAGGGGTGAGTGCGAACACACACAAAAACTAATACACACACACACACGTGCACACACAAACACATAGACACGTGCACACAAATACACACATACACACACACACATAAACACATAGACACACAGGTGCACACAAATACACACATACACACAGACACATAAACACATAGACACACACGTGCACACACAAAAACTAATACACACACACATGCACACACAAACACATAGACACGTGCAAACACAAACACATAGACACGTGCACACAAATACACACACACACACACACACACACACACACACATAAACACACTAATACACACACACACACAGGTACATACACACACACCCACACACACACACACAAATACACACATACACACACACACACATGCACGTACACACACATGCACATGCACGTACACACACACACACATACATACAAAAATACACACACAAATACACACATGCTCACATACACACACACACGCACACACACACAAACACAAGAACTACCCTAGGGGTAGGGGACACACACTCACACACACACAAATACACACATGCACACATAGTACCTGAGGGGCGAGGATGCACACACACATACTAATATATATACACACACACACACACGTGCACACACAAACACTAATACACACACACACACACACTAATATATATATACACACACACACACACGAATACACACATTTACACATAGTACACACATGCACACACACACAAACCTGAGGGGTGAGGATGCACACACACACACACACACACACACACACACACACACACACACAGAGACACACACACACGTGCACATATGCAAACATAAACACATAGACATACACACATAAATATGCACATACCCTCACACATGAACATGTTGTCACTTGTGACACGTCTATATTTGGTGACAATATGACTATCAAATTGTTAGAGAAAGGGCTTAATCACATCCCTTCAAGAAATTTTGAACCAAATGAGGTATTGAACTCCTTATTTAAAGGTTGGGAATCTTTTTCTACATATATTTCTCACAACACCAATAAATTTGGTTTATTATTTAGAACTTTTCTAACCAAGAAATTGGGGGGGCAGATCACAAACCTTATAAAAATATTTCCTAATGATGTGATTCAAGAAAATTGTTGGAATGAGATATTGAAAGATTCCTTTATTAGTGGGATTGACACCCTAATAATCTTTCAATCATCTGCATGAAATTTATTATGACTAAAGCCATTGAAAGGTTTTCTAGTATTGACTTCTGTTCTTGTGATATTGGGCACAATGATTTGTTAAATCTACTGTTACAGTCTTCAGGTCCTTCCCTAGTGGACATTTTGTTGGTATCAAGACATCTTTTTTGAACATTGAGTTTATGGTACATGATCTTAAACGATCTACCTTCAAACTCTATGATAAGAGAGATCACCTCCCTTTTAAGATATTGAGGTTTATCCATAGGAGTAGCAATCGGCGTTCGGATTGGACTCACAAGGTCATTCTCTCACAAATTAACGCATGCCTTTACACAACTAATGATCCCAATGAAGCGGCTCTTGCTGTACATAATTTGGTTCAAAGATTTAGCGATAATGGATTTGAGAAAGCTAAACTTTGGAGACTAATCAAATAGAAAATCAAGAATACTTTTCCTTATCTTCATTTTGATATCCTTCTACTTCAAAAGATTCTCTCTCTGTAGGATGTACACCATTGGCCATACCTAGGATGGATGGCCTTGGTGTCATCCATTCCTACTCTTTGGCCCTTTGGTGATGGGTGTAGGGTGGGTTTTTGATAACATTTTGCTAATATAAATGATAAATATTGACCTGATCTTATTGAGCTTTTACTGAAATTTGGAAGCAGTATTTTGAAAATATATATGTTGTCCTTTTTAAAATTTTGATAACCTTGGATATTTATACCATTACTTTTTAAAGTATTAGCCTTGAAAAGGCATTTGTCTTTGACAAATTTAAAGGCATCTTCATTTTTTACTCATCCTTATGGATGACCCTTCGTATGGAATGCCCATACATGTGAGACCCCCTCAAAAAAGAAAACCCTAATGGCTTCATATACCCTTTTGAAAGAAGACGAGATCCCTTTCTTCTCTCCCATGGCCAATGAAACCTAAGGCAGCACCCCTTCTCATGGTGTTTCTCCATGAGGGTCTGTGCCTATAATGGTTAGGCATGGATTCTCTACCAAGATCTCTACGTTTCTGGTTTTCCTGGAACAACTGGCTGTCATTTTGAGTCACCTTCTGTGATGATACACTTGTGTTCTGATGATTCTGCCTATTTTGGTTACCGTGTCTAGCACCATGAAGCTCTTATCTCATGGACGCTTCAGATCCAGCTTGATTCCTGATTTGACATGCATACCCTTGTATGCCGACTTGCATCGATCTCTGGCCTTTGAGCAACACCGATTTTTGTCCATTCGTATGCATAGTGCATCTGACGAACTGTGATCTGTATTTATAATAAATGAAATTTTCTTTTTTTTAACGATTTGATAAAGTCGAAATCTCTAAAGCTTAGCTTTACATATTAAATGATCATTATTTATGATGAAATCTTTTTCTTGCCTAATTGTGGAAGAGAAAAGAAAGTTTTTCACTTCTTTTTCATACAAAGAAGCTAACCCTAAGGGTTGCTTTTTCATAATGATTTAACCCTAAGGGTTGCTAACCCTGAGCATTTTTAGATCCATGATCTTGAATCTAATGTTGATTTAGGCATCTTTTTGAAGCATACTTATGTAATGTTGATTTAGGCATGTTTTTGAAGCATGCTTTCATGCCCCCCAAAATTTAAAAAGTTTTACTATGTAATGACAATTATTTGCTTGCTTGACATAATCTCTTTCAACTCGGTTTTCAATATATACATACATACACACACACACACACACACACACACATATATTTATGTATATGTGTTTATATATATATATATATATATAAATATACACACATATGTATATGTGCGTGTGTGTGTGTGTGTGTGTGTGTGTGTGTAAATATATATATATATATACATATATACATACATACATACATATATGTATATGTGTAATATATATATGTGAATCCATCATGCACATGTCTCGATTTCAAATCACGGTAGGTGCTAGTAGACCATATTGTGCATGCAAGCACCTTTATTTTGTATACTTGTGTATCTTTGGGCTAGATACAAACCATATGCAACATTATGCAAATGACATGCAACACTATGCAAAGGGAAGGTAGTACCATGCAATGACATACACATGTATTAACATGCAAATGATATATATTGTAATTACACATACATGAATTGACATGAGAAAGGATAATAAAGAGTAGGAAATATCATGTAAATAAAAAAATTGAATGTAAAAAATAAACTCACATTTAATGCGATGCAAAGGCATGTGAGGATGAGATGGGTTTGTGTGTGTGTGTGTGTGTGTGTGTGTGAGAGAGAGAGAGAGAGAGAGAGAGAGAGAGAGAGAGAGAGAGAGAGAGAGACGAGCTGAAAGAGAGATAGGGGGACAAAGGGAGGGATAAGGGTTGATGATGAGCATGAGAGTGGAAGAAGAGATTATTCATAGGGAGGCTAGGAGAGGGAGAGAGAGAGAGGGAAGAGGGTGCGAGAAAGAAAGAGAGGGAGGGTGGGAGAGTGAAAGGGAGGGAGGGAGAGATAAATAAAGGAGAGAGAGAGGGGGAGGGAAGAGGGTGGGAGAAGGAGAGAAAGTGTATGTGGGGGGGACCTAGGAGGGAGTATGGGGGGACCTAGGAGGGAGGGAAGCACAAGGTTGGGAAGAGTGTGGGGAAGGGACAGGGCACACACAATATATACATACATACATACATACACACACACACATAAATATGTATGTATATGTGTTTATATATATATATATATATATATACACACACACATATGTATGTGTGTGTGTGTGTGTATTTATATATATATATATATATATATATATATATATATATATATATATATATATATAAACACATATATGTATATGTGTAATATATACATGTGAATCCATCATGCACATGTCTTGATTTTAAATCAGGGTAGGTCCTAGTAGACTATATTGTGCATGCAAGCACCTTTATTTTGTATACTTGTGTATCTTTGGGTTAGATACAAACCATATGCAACACTATGCAAATGACATGCAACACTATGCAAAGGGAAAGTAGTACCATGAAATGACATACACATGTATTAACATCCAAATGCAATATATTGTAATGGCACATACATGAATTGACATGAAAAAGGATAATAAAGAGTAGGTAATATCATGTAAATGAAAAAATATAAATGAAAAAAATAAAGTCATATAAAATGCTATGCAAAGGCATGTGAGGATGAAATGGGTGTGTGTGTGTGTGTGAGAGAGAGAGAGAGACGAGGTGAAAGAGAGACAGGGGGGGACAAAGGGAGAAAGAAGGGTTGATGATGAGCGTGAGAGTGGGAAGAAGAGATTATGCATAGGGAGGCTGGGAGAGGGGGAGAGAGAGAGAGAGACGGAAGAGGGTGCGAGAAAGAGAGAGAGGGAGGGTGGGAGAGTGAAAGGGAGGGAGGGAGAGATAAATAAAGGAGAGAGAGAGGGGAAGGGAAGAGGGTGGGAGATAGCAAGACACCACCTTGTGCCGGAATCAAAAGTTGAGTGTACACCTTGCACTAGCAGCAAAAGAAGCATTAGAAAAAGGAAAATGCACAATATTACACTAGTAGCATAAGCAAAGATACTGACATTAGTAGATCGCCACCTTGAGCAACAAAAAGACACATTGTGCACGATCTTACACCAACAGCAGAAGTGAAGATGACGCCTTTAGATTGCCATCTTGTGTAGCAAAAAAGAAACACAAACGTCAATAGATCGCCACCTTACGCAGCAAAAAAAAGGAAATAGATATATCAAAAGTCACGCTCGCTACCTTGCGCTGATGACAATGAGCAACAACGTAGATCCGAGAAAGTGTGCCATCACGGAGGTAGAGGCATGGCCCCGCTAGTGTTGATGTCTACTATTATAGCAAGCATAGCTGGCCAATGCAGCCATTTTTGACCCAAGCATGGAGACGGAGGCATGGCTGCTAGTCTTGATGTCTACTGTTATAGCAAGCACTACTTCCCAACACAGCCCAAGAGTTGGAAGGAACACACAAAGAACCACATGGCGGAGCTTCAAGGGTAGACGTCCAAGTTAGAGCATAGACAAAAGAGTCTCCTATCCCAACTGAACTTCCATAAACATATTCTCACTAATCGCCCTTAGTGGGGGGCTAAGGCACCCACCCCTCTCTCCCTCTCTCTCTCTCTCTCTCTCTCTCTCTCTCTAAACCGCCTCTTTGTCTCTCTCTCTATGTTATTTAGATTAGATGCCTAGATGTGGGCTAGAGGCAACTTTTGTATTTATTTTACTTGTATATATATATATATATATATAAACCACACATAATAGATATGCCACACACAGTACTTGAGGGGCGAGGATGCACACACACATACTAATATACACACACACACACACACTAATATATATATACACACACACACACACGAATACACACATTTACACATATTACACACATGCACACACACACAAACCTGAGGGGTCAGGATGCACACACAAACCTGAGGGGTCAGGATGCACACACACACACACACACACACACACACACGTGCACATATGAAAACATAAACACATAGACATACACACATAAATATGCACATACCCTCACACATGAACATGTTGTCACTTGTGACACGTCTATATTTGGTGACAATATGACTGTCAAATTGTTAGAGAAAGGGCTTAATCACATCCCTTCAAGAAATTTTGAACCAAATGAGGTATTGAACTCCTTATTTAAAGGTTGGGAATCTTTTTCTACATATATTTCTCACAACACCAATAAATTTGGTTTATTATTTAGAACTTTTCTAACCAAAAAATTGGGGGGGCAGATCACAAACCTTATAAAAATATTTCCTAATGATGTGATTCAAGAAAATTGTTGGAATGAGATATTGAAAGATTTCTTTATTAGTGGGATTGACAAAGCCCCTAATAATCCTTCAATCATCTGCATAAAATTTTGTATGACTAAAGCCATTGAAAGGTTTTCTGGTATTGACTTCTCTTCTTGTGATATTGGGTACAATGATTTGTTAAATCTACTGTTACAGGGTATGATGGATTATCTTCCTCATCTTATCATTAGTAAACCTACTCTACCTTTTCTCATGGGAATATTCAAAGCACACAAATCTGATTTTAGATGGCTTACCAATGCCTCTCTATGCATTTTTTTAGAAATAACTATTGTTTGTGCAACATTGGTAACGAACATGTATTTGCCCATTACAAGGCAAATGTTATCAATTCAATCAAAAAGTTTGGCTTGCTGCAAACATTAAAATCAAATCATATTGTATCATTGAGTCATGGGTAGAATTAATCCTTAATCTACCTAAAAAAATGTTTAGTGTTTGCTCAGCGGATATTAAGAAATGCTATGAGTGTATTCCTTATTATGATGGTGAATATGGTATGAAAACTATCATTTCACAAGTCATTACTTGGGCTTTCAATTTTCAAAATAGGAATTACATTTCCTTGAGAAGTTTGAAAAGTGTGAAAGGATTTTGGACTAATGTGTTTAGCAATGATCTTTGCTTTTCTTGTGAACAAGTTATTTCACTCAATTGGTGGCTCATTGATAATGTATATATCCAACTTGGCCACTTAATAAGAAAGCAATCTTGCTGGATTCCCATGGGGTTTTCTTGCTCACCTCTTTGGTGCAATCTCTATCTATTCTTTTTTGAATTGTCCTTTTGTAGGAAACTTGCCCTCTTACAAAGATGGGATTTGTTACAATTTTTCTCCCATTGCTATATAGATACTTTGACGATTTCCTTCTCATTAATGTTCCCAATCCTACTATGTTTTTCCACACTTCTAATGTTGATCTTTCCTCTCCTTTTGTTATTTATCCAATGGAATTTATTAAGCTTGATGTCTCTGATACAGTCTTCAGGTCCTTCCCTAGTGGGCATTTTGTTGGTATCAAGACATTTTTTTTGAACATTGAGTTTATGGTACATGATCTTAAATGATCTACCTTCAAACTCTATGATAAGAGAGATCACCTCCCTTTTAAGATATTGAGGTTTATCCATAGGAGTAGCAATTGGCGTTCGGATTGGACTCACAAGGTCATTCTCTCACAAATTAACGCATGCCTTTACACAACTAATGATCCCAATGAAGCGGCTCTTGCTATACATAATTTGGTTCAAAGATTTAGCGATAATGGATTTGAGAAAGCTATACTTTGGAGACTAATCAAATCGAAAAATCAGGAATACTTTTCCTTATCTTCATTTTGACATCCTTCTACTTCAAAAGATTCTCTCTCTGTAGGATGTACACCATCGGCCATACCTAGGATGGATGGCCTTGATGTCATCCATTCCTACTTTTTGGCCGTTTGGTGATGGGTTTAGGGTGGGTTTTTGATAACATTTTGCTAATATAAATGACAAATATTGACCTGACCTTATTGAGCTTTTACCGAAATTTGGAAGCAGTATTTTGAAAATATATATGTTGTCCTTTTTAAATTTTTGATAACCTTGGATATTTATACCATTACTTTTTAAAGTATTAGCCTTGAAAAGGCATTTGTCTTTGACAAATTTAAAGGCATCTTCATTTTTTACTCATCCTTATGGATGACCCTTCATATGGAATGCCCATACATGTGAAACCCCCTCAAAAAAGGAAACCCTAATGGCTTCATATACCCTTTTGAAAGAAGACGAGATCCCTTTCTTCTCTCCCATGGCCAATGAAACCTAAGGCGGCACCCCTTCTCATGGTGTTTCTCCATGAGGGTCTGTGCCTATAATGGTTAGGCATGGATTCTCTGCCAAGATCTCTACGTTTTTGGTTTTCCTGGAACAACTGGCTGTCATTTTGAGTCACCTTCTGTGATGATACACTTGTCTTCTGATGATTCTGCCTATTTTGGTTACCGTGTCTAGCACCATGAAGCTCTTATCTCATGGACGCTTCAGATCCAGCTTGATTCCTGATTTGACATGCATACCCTTGTATGCCGACTTGCATCGATCTCTGGCCTTTGAGCAACACCGATTTTTGTCCATTCGTATGCATAGTGCATCTGACGAACTGTGATCTGTATTTATAATAAATGAAATTTCCTTTTTTTAACGATTTGATAAAGTCGGAATCTCTAAAGCTTAGCTTTACATATTAATATATATATATATACATATATATATACATACATACATATATGTATATGTGTAATATATATATGTGAATCCATCATGCACATGTCTCGATTTCAAATCACGGTAGGTGCTAGTAGACAATATTGTGCATGCAAGCACCTTTATTTTGTATACTTGTGTATCTTTGGGCTAGATACAAACCATATGCAACACTATGCAAATGACATCCAACACTATGCAAAGGGAAAGCAGTACCATGAAATGACATACACATGTATTAACATGCAAATGATATATATTGTAATTGCACATACATGAATTGACATGAAAAAGGATAATAAAGAGTAGGAAATATCATGTAAATAAAAAAATTGAATGTAAAAAATAAACTCACATTTAATGCGATGCAAAGGCATGTGAGGATGAGATGGGTTTGTGTGTGTGTGTGTGTGTGTGTGTGTGTGTGAGAGAGAGAGAGAGAGAGAGAGAGAGAGAGAGAGACGAGCTGAAAGAGAGACAGGGGGACAAAGGGAGGGATAAGGGTTGATGATGAGCGTGAGAGTGGAAGAAGAGATTATTCATAGGGAGGCTAGGAGAGGGAGAGAGAGAGAGGGAAGAGGGTGCGAGAAAGAGAGAGAGGGAGGGTGGGAGAGTGAAAGGGAGGGAGGGAGAGATAAATAAAGGAGAGAGAGAGGGGGAGGGAAGAGGGTGGGAGAAGGAGAGAAAGTGTATGTGGGGGGGACCTAGGAGGGAGTTGGGGGGGATCTAGGAGGGAGGGAAGCACAAGGTTGGGAAGAGTGTGGGGAAGGGGCAGGGCACACACAATATATACATACATACATACACACACACACACACATAAATATGTATGTATATGTGTTTATATATATATATATATATAAATATACACACATATGTATGTGTGTGTGTGTGTGTGTGTATTTATATATATATATATATATATATATATATATAAATAAACACATATATGTATATGTGTAATATATACATGTGAATCCATCATGCACATGTCTTGATTTCAAATCAGGGTAGGTGCTAGTAGACTATATTGTGCATGTAAGCACCTTTATTTTGTATACTTGTGTATCTTTGGGTTAGATACGAACCATATGCAACACTATGCAAATGACATGCAACACTATGCAAAGGGAAAGTAGTACCATGAAATGACATACATATGTATTAACATCCAAATGCAATATATTGTAATGGCACATACATGAATTGCCATGAAAAAGGATAATAAAGAGTAGGTAATATTATGTAAATGAAGAAATATAAATGTAAAAAATAAAGTCATATAAAATGCTATGCAAAGGCATGTGAGGATGAGATGGGTGTGTGTGAGTGTGTGAGAGAGAGAGAGAGAGAGAGAGAGAGAGAGAGAGACGAGGTGAAAGAGAGACAGGGGGGACAAAGGGAGAAAGAAGGGTTGATGATGAGCGTGAGAGTGGGAAGAAGAGATTATGCATAGGGAGGCTGGGAGAGGGGGAGAGAGAGAGAGAGACGAAAGAGGGTGCGAGAAAGAGAGAGAGGGAGGGTGGGAGAGTGAAAGGGAGGGAGGGAGAGATAAATAAAGGAGAGAGAGAGGGGGAGGGAAGAGGGTGGGAGATAGCAAGACACCACCTTGTGCCGGAATCAAAAGTTGAGTGTACACCTTGCACTAGCAGCGAAAGGAAGCATTAGAAAAAGGAAAATGCACAATATTACACTAGTAGCATAAGCAAAGATACTGACATCAGTAGATCGCCACCTTGAGCAACAAAAAGACACATTGTGCACGATCTTAAGTGAAGATGATGCCTTTAGATTGCCATCTTGTGTAGCAAAAAAGAAACACAAACGTCAATAGATCGCCACCTTACGCAGCAAAAAAAAGGAAATAGATATATCAAAAGTCACGCTCACTACCTTGCGCTGATGACAATGAGCAACAACGTAGATCCGAGAAAGTGTGCCATCACGGAGGAAGAGGCATGGCCCCGCTAGTGTTGATGTCTACTATTATAGCAAGCATAGCAGGCCAATGCAGCCATTTTTGACCCAAGCACCGAGACGGAGGCATGGCTGCTAGTCTTGATGTCTACCGTTATAGCAAGCACTACTTCCCAACACAGCCCAAGAGTTGGAATGAACACACAAAGAACCACATGGCGGAGCTTCAAGGGTAGACGTCCAAGTTAGAGCATAGACAAAAGAGTCTCCTATCCCAACTGAACTTCCATAAAAATATTCTCACTAATGGCAATGTCACCCTTAGTGGGGGGGCTAAGGCACCCACCCCTCTCTCCCTCTCTCTCTCTCTCTCTCTCTCTAAACTGCCTCTTTGTCTCTCTCTCTATGTTATTTAGATTAGATGCCTAGATTTGGGCTAGAGGCAACTTTTGTATTTATTTTACTTGTATATATATATATATATATATAAACCACACATAATAGATATGCCACACACAGTACCTGAGGGGGGCGAGGATGCACATACACATACTAATATACACACACACACACACACACACGTGCACGCACAAACACTAATACACACACACACACACACACTAATATATATATACACACACACACACACGAATACACACATTTACACATAGTACACACATGCACACACACACAAACCTGAGGGGTGAGGATGCACACACACACACACACACACACACACACACACACGTGCACATATGCAAACATAAACACATAGACATACACACATAAATATGCAGATACCCTCACACATGAACATGTTGTCACTTGTGACACGTCTATATTTGGTGACAATATGACTGTCAAATTGTTAGAGAAAGGGCTTAATCACATCCCTTCAAGAAATTTTGAACCAAATGAGGTATTGAACTCCTTATTTAAAGGTTGGGAATCTTTTTCTACATATATTTCTCACAACACCAATAAAGTTGGTTTATTATTTAGAACTTTTCTAACCAAAAAATTGGCGGGGCAGATCACAAACCTTATAAAAATATTTCCTAATGATGTGATTCAAGAAAATTGTTGGAATGAGATATTGAAAGATTTCTTTATTAGTGGGATTGACAAAGCCCCTAATAATCCTTCAATCATCTGCATGAAATTTATTATGACTAAAGCCATTGAAAGGTTTTCTGGTATTGACTTCTCTTCTTGTGATATTGGGTACAATGATTTGTTAAATCTACTGTTTTACAGGGTATGATGGATTATCTTCCTCATCTTATCATTAGTAAACCTACTCTACCTTTTCTCATGGGAATATTCAAAGCACACAAATCTGATTTTAGATGGCTTACCAATGCCTCTCTATGCATTTTTTTAGAAATAACTATTGTTTGTGCAACATTGTTAACGAACATGTATTTGCCCATTACAAGGCAAATGTTATCAATTCAATCAAAAAGTTTGGCTTGCTGTAAACATTAAAATCAAATCATATTGTATCATTGAGTCATGGGTAGAATTAATCCTTAATCTACCTAAAAAAATGTTTAGTGTTTGCTCAGCTGATATTAAGAAATGCTATGAGTGTATTCCTTATGATGGTGAATATGGTATGAAAACTATCATTTCACAAGTCATTACTTGGGCTTTCAATTTTCAAAATAGGAATTACATTTCCTTGAGAAGTTTGAAAAGTGTGAAAGGATTTTGGACTAATGTGTTTAGCAATGATCTTTGCTTTTCTTGTGAACAAGTTATTTCACTCAATTGGTGGCACATTGATCATGTATATATCCAACTTGGCCACTTAATAAGAAAGCAATCTTGCTGGATTCCCATGGGGTTTTCTTGCTCTCACCTCTTTGGTGCAATCTCTATCTATTCTTTTTTGAATTGTCCTTTTGTAGGAAACTTGCCCTCTTACAAAGATGGGATTTGTTACAATTTTTCTCCCATTGCTATATAGATACTTTGACGATTTCCTTCTCATTAATGTTCCCAATCCTACTATCTTTTTCCACACTTCTAATGTTGATCTTTCCTCTCCTTTTGTTATTTATCCAATGGAATTTATTAAGCTTGATGTCTCTGATACAGTCTTCAGGTCCTTCCCTAGTGGACATTTTGTTGGTATCAAGACATCTTTTTTGAACATTGAGTTTATGGTACATGATCTTAAACGATCTACCTTCAAACTCTATGATAAGAGAGATCACCTCCCTTTTAAGATATTGAGGTTTATCCATAGGAGTAGCAATCGGCGTTCGGATTGGACTCACAAGGGCATTCTCTCACAAATTAACGCATGCCTTTACACAACTAATGATCCCAATGAAGCGGCTCTTGCTGTACATAATTTGGTTCAAAGATTTAGCGATAATGGATTTGAGAAAGCCAAACTTTGGAGACTAATCAAATCGAAAATCAAGAATACTTTTCCTTATCTTCATTTTGATATCCTTCTACTTCAAAAGATTCTCTCTCTGTAGGATGTACACCATTGGCCATACCTAGGATGGATGGCCTTGGTGTCATCCATTCCTACTCTTTGGCCCTTTGGTGATGGGTTTAGGGTGGGTTTTTGATAACATTTTGCTAATATAAATGACAAATATTGACCTGATCTTATTGAGCTTTTACTAAAATTTGGAAGCAGTATTTTGAAAATATATATGTTGTCCTTTTTAAATTTTTGATAACCTTGGATATTTATACCATTACTTTTTTAAGTATTAGCCTTGAAAAGGCATTTGTCTTTGACAAATTTAAAGGCATCTTCATTTTTTACTCATCCTTATGGATGACCCTTCGTATGGAATGCGCATACATGTGAAACCCCCTCAAAAAAGGAAACCCTAATGGCTTCATATACCCTTTTGAAAGAAGACGAGATCCCTTTCTTCTCTCCCATGGCCAATGAAACCTAAGGCGGCACCCCTTCTCATGGTGTTTCTCCATGACGGTCTGTGCCTATAATGGTTAGGCATGGATTCTCTGCCAAGATCTCTACGTTTCTGATTTTCCTGGAACAACTGGCTGTCATTTTGAGTCACCTTCTGTGATGATACACTTGTCTTCTGATGATTCTGCCTATTTTGGTTACCGTGTCTAGCACCATGAAGTTCTTATCTCATGGACGCTTCAGATCCAGCTTGATTCCTGATTTGACATGCATACCCTTGTATGCCGACTTGCATCGATCTCCGGCCTTTGAGCAACACCGATTTTTGTCCATTCGTATGCATAGTGCATCTGATGAACTATGATCTGTATTTATAATAAATGAAATTTTCTTTTTTTTAACGATTTGATAAAGTCGGAATCTCTAAAGCTTAGCTTTACATATTAAATGATCATTATTTATGATGAAATCTTTTTCTTGCCTAAATGTGGAAGAAAAAAGAAAGTTTTTCACTTCTTTTTCATACAAAAAAGCTAACCCTAAGGGTTGCTTTTTCATAATGATTTAACCCTAAGGGTTGCTAACCCTGAGCATTTTAAGATCCATGATCTTGAATCTAATGTTGATTTAGGCATCTTTTTGAAGCATACTTAGGTAATGTTGATTTAGGCATGTTTTTGAAGCATGCTTTCATGCCCCCCAAAATTTAAAAAGTTTTACTATGTAATGACAATTATTTGCTTGCTTGACATAATCTCTTTCACCTTGGTTTTCAATATATACATACATACATACATACATACACACACACACACACACACACATATATTTATGTATATGTGTTTATATATATATATATATATAAATATACACACATATGTATATGTGTGTGTGTGTGTGTGTGTGTGTATATACATATATATATACATACATACATATATGTATATGTATAATATATATATGTGAATCCATCATGCACATGTCTCGATTTCAAATCACGGTAGGTGCTAGTAGACCATATTGTGCATGCAAGCACCTTTATTTTGTATACTTGTGTATCTTTGGGCTAGATACAAACCATATGCAACACTATGCAAATGACATGCAACACTATGCAAAGGGAAAGTAGTACCATGAAATGACATACACATGTATTAACATGCAAATGATATATATTGCAATTGCACATACATGAATTGACATGAAAAAGGATAATAAAGAGTAGGAAATATCATGTAAATAATAAAATTGAATGTAAAAAATAAACTCACATTTAATGCGATGCAAAGGCATGTGAGGATGAGATGGGTTTGTGTGTGTGTGTGTGTGTGTGTGTGTGTGTGTGTGAGAGAGAGAGAGAGAGAGAGAGAGAGAGAGAGAGAGAGAGAGAGACGAGCTGAAAGAGAGACATGGGGACAAAGGGAGGGATAAGGGTTGATGATGAGCGTGAGAATGGAAGAAGAGATTATTCATAGGGAGGATAGGAGAGGGAGAGAGAGAGAGGGAAGCGGGTGCGAGAAAGAGAGAGAGGGAGGGTGGGAGAGTGAAAGGGAGGGAGGGAGAGATAAATAAAGGAGAGAGAGAGGGGGAGGGAAGAGGGTGGGAGAAGGACAGAAAGTGTATGTGGGGGGGACCTAGGAGGGAGTTGGGGGGGGGATCTAGGAGGGAGGGAAGCACAAGGTTGGGAAGAGTGTGGGGAAGGGGCAGGGCACACACAATATATACATACACACATACATACACACATACACACATATACACATACATACATACATACATACACACACACAGACATAAATATGTATGTATATGTGTTTTTATATATATATAAATATACACACATATGTATGTGTGTGTGTGTGTGTGTATTTATATATATATATATATATATATATATATAAATAAACACATATATGTATATGTGTAATATATACATGTGAATCCATCATGCACATGTCTTGATTTCAAATCAGGGTAGGTGCTAGTAGACTATATTGTGCATGCAAGCACCTTTATTTTGTATACTTGTGTATCTTTGGGTTAGATACGAACCATATGCAACACTATGCAAATGACATGCAACACTATGCAAAGGGAAAGTAGTACCATGAAATGACATACACATGTATTAACATCCAAATGCAATATATTGTAATGGCACATACATGAATTGACATGAAAAAGGATATAAATAAAGGAGAGAGAGAGGGGGAGGGAAGAGGGTGGGAGATAGCAAGACACCACCTTGTGTCGGAATCAAAAGTTGAGTGTACACCTTGCACTAGCAGCAAAAAGAAGCATTAGAAAAAGGAAAATGCACAATATTACACTAGTAGCATAAGCAAAGATACTGACATCAGTAGGTCGCCACCTTGAGCAACAAAAAGACACATTGTGCACGATCTTACACCAACAGCAGAAGCGAAGATGACGCCTTTAGATTGCCATCTTGTGTAGCAAAAAAGAAACACAAACGTCAATAGATCGTCACCTTACGCAGCAAAAAAAAGGAAATAGATATATCAAAAGTCACGCTCACTACCTTGCGCTGATGACAATGAGCAACAACGTAGATCCGAGAAAGTGTGCCATCACGGAGGCAGAGGCATGGCCCCGCTAGTGTTGATGTCTACTGTTATAGCAAGCATAGCTGGCCAATGCAGCCATTTTTGACCCAAGCATGGAGACGGAGGCATGGCTGCTAGTCTTGATGTCTACCGTTATAGCAAGCACTACTTCCCAACACAGCCCAAGAGTTGGAAGGAACACACAAAGAATCACATGGCGGAGCTTCAATGGTAGACGTCCAAGTTAGAGCATAGACAAAAGAGTCTCCTATCCCAACTGAGCATAGACAAAAGAGTCTCCTATCCTAACCGAACTTCCATAAACATATTCTCACTAATGGCAATGTCGCCCTTAGTGGGGGGGCTAAGGCACCCACCACTAAGGCAATGTCGCCCTTAGTGGGGGGGCTAAGGCACCCACCCCTCTCTCCCTCTCTCTCTCTCTGTAAGATTCCTCCCCCAAACCCTTTTTGATGTCTAGTATCTTCTTCTATAATCAATCCCTCTTCAGAAATATAAAAGACTTGTTTCTAACTGTTTTAACCTAGAGAGAGAAAATAATCTAGAGAGAGAATATTCAGATTTTTAATATTTTTGGATAGAAAATTATCTCATCTTATTAAAATAAGTTTCCCTGAAACAGAAATTCAAAAAGAACTTTCCAATGTGCAATTGGAATTAATTGGAAATGTGTATAAAGGACCTTAGTCTAAGGGTCTAGATTTTCAGAAATTTTTGGATTATGGTCCAATTAAGGTTCCTATGGACCAATAGCATCAATCCAAGTGTAGGGAGGAGATAAATCCAATTTGAAAAAGAAGATACCCAAAAATGAGTAAATACTCACATAAGATGAAGAGTTGAAAATGTACAAGGTTTATTAGTACAAAATTATGAGCAATATTAAAAGTATGACATATGTAAGGAAGAGGAGTTCTTTAAAGGAGGTGCATATTTCACATAAGATGAAGAGTTGAAAATGTACAAGGTTTATTAGTAAAAAATTATGAGCAATATTAAAAGTATGACATATGTAAGGAAGAGGAGTTCTTTAAAGGAGGTGCATATTTCACATAAGATGAAGAGTTGAAAATGTACAAGGTTTATTAGAAAAAAATTATGAGCAATATTAAAAGTATGACATATGTAAGGAAGGGGAGTTCTTTAAAGGAGGTGCATATTTCACATGCTTGAATGAGTTTTAAACTCATAAAAATTGAGATATTTCATCTCTCCTCTCTCCTCATTCAAGTCTAGTTCCAAAAAGTTAGCTTAACTGACCTAAAAATGGTCAAATATTGACCAAACTGATTTAGAAAATTCTAGAATCAGTTTGTTTGGTTAGGAGCTCAATTTTTCCTATAAATAGAAGCCTCACCCTTGTTGAAAAATATATGGTGTTTATGCATCGTTACTCTACTCCACCTAAGCCAAGAACTGTGAATTCATTTAATAATTCACTAGTTTTTGGAGCTTCCCTCTTTCTTCAATCCCCATTAGTGGCTCCATCAACATACTTAACCAATTGATTGGTTGGGGGCCTCTACCGTGAACAAAGAATCAAGCAAGTTGTAAGGTAATTAGTGAATATTCATCTTTCTATAATTTCTCAATGTTTCTCTCTTCTCAACCCCTCTCAAGCTTGAGAAGTTTAATTGGTATGGTTTTTTTTTAAATGCTATTGAAGTTTGAATAGTAGTGAAGAGTTACATAATTTAATAAATGCTATTGAAGTTAATTTTCATTTATGTTTAAATTCTAATGATTCTTATGTAAATTCTCTCTCTCACTCAAGAAATGGTCATACTCATGACCCATTCTCAATCCAAATCAAGCTTTTCATAAAGCTTTTCCTTAACCCAAGATTAAGCTATGCTTGAGGCCAAACTAATGGCTTTTTCTTATGCTTTTAGTTTATGTATATTGATGATTCAATCCATTATGGATTAAGGATCCAATTAGAGAATCATTTTAATTATTTCCTTAATGATAAGCTTTATCCCTTAGAAAAATTGAGATTTATCAGTCATAGCAGCGGAGCTATGGCAAAATTTTTATAAAAATTATGCATAAAAAATTTTCATTCAAAGCATAAAAAGAGGACTTCCTACCATATTCTAGGAATCATCATCCTAGATTAATTGAAAGAATTTCATTATAATCATGGAGAAATTGAATTTTAATATTATGCATAAAGGATAAATTTTTATATCAAAAGTGTTATTTTTACCATTTTTATTTTCATGCATAGAAGTATGCATAATGGATAAATTTTTATATCAAAAGTGTTACTTTTATCATTTTTACTTTCATGCATAGAAGTATGCATAAAGGATAAATTTTTATATCAAAAGTGTTACTTTTATCATTTTTATTTCATACATAAAAGTATGCATAAAAGAAAATTTTTATATCAAAAGTGTTACTTTTATCATTTTTAATTTTCATGCATAGAAGTATGCATAAAGGAAAATTTTTATATCAAAAGTGTTACTTTTATCATTTTTAATTTTCATGCATAGAAGTATGCATAAAGGAAAAATTTTTATATCAAAAGTGTTACTTTTATCATATTGGATTTCATGCATATAGGTATGCATAAAAGATATTCTTTTTATACTAAAAGTATGATTTTCCTCATAAATGGATTTTATGCTTAACTTAGATGCATAAGAGAAATTCTTTTATTCTAAAAGTATAATTCCCTACCAAATTGAAATCATGCATAGGAAGATGCATAAAAGATTGATTTTTACTTTGAAAGTATTAATCTCCTTAAATAGAATTTATTCATAAATAAATGTGTAAAGAAATCTTATATCAAATGTAAGAATTCTCTTGTATTCTATAAATAGATAAGAGATGTGATAGGATGTGATAAGAGGTGTGATAAGATGCTTATGAAATAAGTTAGGAGGTGATAAGAGATGTGATAAGAGGTGTGATAAGAGGTGATAAGATGCTTATGAAATAAGTTAGGAGGTGATAAGATGAATTAAGATGTGTATGGGGGGATGAGGTAAGAAGTGTATGTGATAGGATAAGATGTATATGGGTTGTGATAGGGCGAGAATGGATGTGATGTAAAAGATTAGATGTGAAGCTATATGGGGTTATATAAATGGGAATGTGGAAATGGATGTATGTATGTGGATGTGTGGATGTGGAGATGGGAGTGTGGATGTATGAACGTGAAAATGGATTTATGCATGAAGATATATATGCATAGATGTGAATGTGGATGTAGATGTGGATGTATAGATGTGAATGGGAATGTGGATGTGGATGTATGTGAATGTGGATGTAGATGTGGATGTATAGATGTGAATGTGGAATGTGGATGTGGATGTATGTGAATGTGAATGTAGATGTGGATGTATAGATGTGAATGTGGAATGTGGATGTATAGATGTGGATGTATGGGAATGTGGATGTGGATGTATGTGAATGTGAATGTGGATGTGGATGTATGTATGTATGTGGATGTAGATGTGGATGTATGGATGTGTATGTATGAATGTGGATATGGGATGTGGATGTATAAATGAGGATGTGAAAATGGAGGTAAGCATGTAGATGTGGATGTATGAACGTGAAAATGGATATATGCATGAAGATATATATGCATAGATGTGAATGTGGATGTAGATGTGGATGTATAGATGTGAATGGATGTGGATGTATAGATGTGAATGGGAATGTGGATGTGGATGTATGTGAATGTGGATGTAGATGTGGATGTATAGATATGAATGTGGAATGTGGATGTGGATGTATGTATGTATGTGGATGTAGATGTGGATGTATAGATGTGAATGGGAATGGGGATGTGGATGTAGATGTGGATGTATAGATGTGAATGGGAATGGGGATGTGGATGTATGTGAATGTGAATGTAGATGTGGATGTATGTGAATGTGAATGTAGATGTGGATGTATAGATGTGAATGTGGAATGTGGATGTATAGATGTGGATGTATAGATGTGGATGTGGATGTATGTGAATGTGAATGTGGATGTGGATGTATGTCTGTATGTGGATGTAGATGTGGATGTATGGATGTGTATGTATGAATGTGGATATGGGATGTGGATGTATAAATGAGGATGTGAAAATGGAGGTAAGCATGTAGATGTGGATGTATGGATGTGAATGTGGATGTGGATGGATGTATGGATGTGGATATGGATGTGTATGTATGAATGTGGATATGGGATGTGGATGTATAAATGAAGATGTGAAAATGGAGATAAGCATGTAGATGTGGATGTATGGATGTGAATGTGGATATGGATGTGGATGTATGGATGTGGATATGGATGTGAATATATGATATGTGATGTGAAGGAATCTGAAGTGAAGAGATGGAAAATGAGGTGATTGGATGAGTACACATATAAATGGAATGTGGAATAAGTAATGTGGATTAATGAGGAACAATGTGGAAAAATGAGAGTTAATATAGAAACTGTATTTGTAAACTGTTTGTAAATGCTGTTTGTAAATGGCTGTTTTATGTCAAGAATGCTGGGGAAGCATTTTGACCGTCTTGTGATTAAGGTCGTGGAGGCCTAACTGTTAAAGTTGCAACTGCTGACGGAGAGTCAATGGAGGACGTCTCGCGTAGCAAGGTCGACCGAGGTCTTGACCAGCCTCGGTTCGATTAAAATGGTGAGCTTCCGGTACGGTGGATGAGGGACCAAGGAAGCGGCCTATGAGTGAAGCGCTAGGTCACCTGCGAAGGATCCTAGAGGGTGCTGACCATACGGTGCTCGGGCTCTGGGTCGCCTAGGATACCCACGCGTGCGTCGAGGAAGATATTGGAACAAGGAGTAAGAGTTGTTTTGTGAAACCGGGCATGGATCTGGTTGAGTGACCTTGCTGGTCCTCAACGGATGAGTCCATGGCTCTTTTATATGGATCTGTTGGTTGATCTTGCTGATCTTCAACGAGAGTCCATCTTGATAAGTGATTATATTGCCGAGTATTATGGGCTAGGAACTATGGAAACGGCCTCTGTGTGGACAGGTGGTGAGCGTTCTAGTTGCCAATGATGCCATAGATACTCTGATGAAGGAATGATGGGAAATTATGAATCAACTGGATAAATTGGGAGATTGTGATCAGTGGTACTATGGTTTCATTAAAGGATTGTTTTAAAGTTAGCTGATGCTAAGAAAAAGGCAATTTTCATATTGGGTGTGTAAGTGGTGTGGCTAGTTTTATGTTTGCATGAAATTCCGGCTAGGGGGCCTTGGAACTCTTTTCCTTGGTACCCGGGACAAAACCTAACCAAATTCCAAATTGGATCCCATCACTACAGTGGTTGGGAGGTTGGCTAACCCATGGGATCGGATGGGGTTAGGCTGGACTGATGGATCCGTAAACCGAGACTCAAT
The DNA here is from genome assembly GCF_041138505.1 of Cibotium barometz. Lineage (NCBI taxonomy): Eukaryota > Viridiplantae > Streptophyta > Polypodiopsida > Cyatheales > Cibotiaceae > Cibotium > Cibotium barometz. The sequence continues at coordinate 23,191,444 of NC_141094.1, forward strand.
TTCTGTTATTACGATAGATGAAGTAAGTCCCGGATAGTAATTGTTCTATGGATAGGAATCAACGGCTGTGCCTCTTGATGGGGAAAAAAGCGTTGATCCCAATGATCCAAGTGCAAGTTTCTTCCTTGATCCGACCGAGTATCTTTATAGGTGCAGTTGGATCAGCGTGATCAGTAATGATCTTGACTACGTTAGAGTAAAAAAATTATCCTGGTGGAATCGCCCGTGCTTTCCGGGTAAGGGAAGTTTTTCCGGGTTCGGTTTTGGAAAAACCGACGGATTAGTCTCTTGTCCGGATATCCGTGGACGAGGCCCCGAATGTGGGACCCCTGTCCCGTGCGAGAAGTGCTACTTCCGCTGCTAGTACCCGAATCCGTTGCTCGGTGGGAACAGGGGGATCTTACAGTTGGTATCAGAGCATTTGGTTAATAAAGATCAATTGAGAAGACAAATAGGTCAGAAATTTATCAAGAAACACAAAAAGGTTGTAATTGTGTGATATAATTCATACAATTTGATATTCAAATTGAAATTCGTAATTTGGTAATTGGGTCTTCAGATGGACGTACCGCAATTATATAGAATCCTTGACTTGCTTGAGGCCTAGACATGATGGTATTTACCTTATAATTCCAAGGGCCGTGACTATCCGTATATACCGAGAGTATAACTGCAGCTCTTTACTGACAGTATATACGAGTAAATCTAAGACTTGAAATTATAAGCGTTAATGCTATCCAGATGATGAATTTGAATGTGGTTGATATGATTTTTAATTCTGTTTGGGAACTGATGAATTGATTGGGATTCTGATTGAAAAATGATGATTTTTGAAATTTAGTTGAAATATAATAACTTGAGCAAAACCGCAATGAGGATGAATGGGACGAGTCCCTGTAATGATAAATGATGATAATGATTTCAACAAATCACTATGAGATTAGTGGATTGTGCTGTCAAAGTACTACTGTTAAACACTTGACTCGGTATATCAAGTTAAGGGATGACAAATTGAAAACTTGCTTGACTGAAATTCCCGTGGAGGAATGTTCAGAAAGAAAAAATTTCGATCTGATGGACCATTATCGTGTTAAAGATATGAATGATATGATCTGAAATGAATTTATTTAATGATGAGTTCTATATAAGGGATATTTATCCCCGTATTCTGTTGGGTTGACCAGAATATAAGGAACCCTAGAATAAATTGGATCTTAAGAAAAAGAGTTGTCCTCTACTTGGCGAGATGAAGACATCTCACACTTTTTTAAGTGGGGTAGAATGTAAGATTCCTCCCCAGCCTTCGAGGCATACAGGAGTAAGAATCTCCCTTTTTGATCTTAAAATTATTCCCTCTCAAAAATAAAAGAAAGATTCTGTTTAAAAAAAGGAAGACCCTTTCCCTAGAATACTTCTCAGGAGTCACGCTGTTTTAAGGATTCAGAACAATGAGTTCAGAAGTGAAAATCGATGTTTTGGATACCAAGGTTTTGGTCTTCATTCGAGTACGGCACAAAAGAAGTTCTTTATCTATTGGGGAGTTTAAGAAGTTATCCCCCAGATATTGTGAGCCTTATCTGACTTCAAAGAAAGTAAGTGACTTAGCTTACGAGCTTCTTTTATCTCCTCATCTCAAAGTTCTTAATGCCTTCTATAGAAAATTGTGCCAAACCCAAATCATGGAAAGACGGTAAAACTTCAGTGGCAAGCTACCGTTGGCTTCTAAGTTACGCTAGCTCCTTCCTTTATATAAGTCGTAACTTTTACTTATCGCTCACAGTAATCTTACTCCCATCGATCTCCTTTCTTCCTAATCTCCTTCATGGCTTGGCAACAAGAATTAGTTTTATCCATAATGATTCCTCACCTTCAAGACGCAAGTGAGTCTGTGAAGAAGGATTTTATAGAACAGTATGAGCGCTCACTTTTCCCTCACTTGGGAACTTCTGTAGCGCAGACCAAATGGCGGACCTATCAAGACATAACTAGGGTAACACCCTGGGGTCAGCAGCACTTCCGTAACAATGTCCGCTTGGCCATGGTTATTGAAGCTTTGGGTTTGGGTCCCCGATACTACTGCGTCATGAGATCAAGACATCCTGGGTTTTCTGAGCGGGTCTTCTTACTGGCGTGTTTTCTTCCTCATGAGAAGATATGCCTTTACCCCGTTTTTGGCTTGCCTCTCAGAGGTTCTTTCATTAGAACACCTCATACCACTGAGATAGGCGCAGCAATAACCCACAGAATCATTCCCATAGATGAGTTACCTTATACTTGTGCAGCTTGTGAGGACTGCTTTTGTGACCATATGATGGACGGGCTTATGGAAGTGTAAAGAGTTCCTCTATCTTTACTGTATAAGTTCCGAGAATGAATAAAGTTTAAATCTTGTTCGTATTTTGAATCTTGCTCTCTTTAAGACTTATCTTGGTGGTTAATCTTGATTAAAATTTTTCTCTAAGTCTCATATTCGTGAATCTTGCGAAATTATCACAAGTTGCGAGATGAGGACATCTCGCGTTTTTTAAGTGGGGTAGAATGTAAGATTCCTCCCCCAAACCCTTTTTGATGTCTAGTATCTTCTTCTATAATCAATCCCTCTTCAGAAATATAAAAGACTTGTTTCTAACTGTTTTAACCTAGAGAGAGAAAATATTCTAGAGAGAGAATATTCAAATTTTTAATATTTTTGGATAGAAAATTATCTCATCTTATTAAAATAAGTTTCCCTGAAACAGAAATTCAAAAAGAACTTTCCAATGTGCAATTGGAATTAATTGGAAATGTGTATAAAGGACCTTAGTCTAAGGGTCTAGATTTTCAGAAATTTTTGGATTATGGTCCAATTAAGGTTCCTATGGACCAATAGCATCAATCCAAGTGTAGGGAGGAGATAAATCCAATTTGAAAAAGAAGATACCCAAAAATGAGTAAATACTCACATAAGATGAAGAGTTGAAAATGTACAAGGTTTATTAGTAAAAAATTATGAGCAATATTAAAAGTATGACATATGTAAGGAAGAGGAGTTCTTTAAAGGAGGTGCATATTTCACATAAGATGAAGAGTTGAAAATGTACAAGGTTTATTAGTAAAAAATTATGAGCAATATTAAAAGTATGACATATGTAAGGAAGAGGAGTTCTTTAAAGGAGGTGCATATTTCACATAAGATGAAGAGTTGAAAATGTACAAGGTTTATTAGAAAAAAATTATGAGCAATATTAAAAGTATGACATATATAAGGAAGGGGAGTTCTTTAAAGGAGGTGCATATTTCACATGCTTGAATGAGTTTTAAACTCATAAAAATTGAGATATTTCATCTCTCCTCTCTCCTCATTCAAGTCTAGTTCCAAAAAGTTAGCTTAACTGACCTAAAAATGGTCAAATATTGACCAAACTGATTTAGAAAATTCTAGAATCAGTTTGTTTGGTTAGGAGCTCAATTTTTCCTATAAATAGAAGCCTCACCCTTGTTGAAAAATATATGGTGTTTATGCATCGTTACTCTACTCCACCTAAGCCAAGAACTGTGAATTCATTTAATAATTCACTAGTTTTTGGAGCTTCCCTCTTTCTTCAATCCCCATTAGTGGCTCCATCAACATACTTAACCAATTGATTGGTTGGGGGCCTCTACCGTGAACAAAGAATCAAGCAAGTTGTAAGGTAATTAGTGAATATTCATCTTTCTATAATTTCTCAATGTTTCTCTCTTCTCAACCCCTCTCAAGCTTGAGAAGTTTAATTGGTATGGTTTTTTTTTAAATGCTATTGAAGTTTGAATAGTAGTGAAGAGTTACATAATTTAATAAATGCTATTGAAGTTAATTTTCATTTATGTTTAAATTCTAATGATTCTTATGTAAATTCTCTCTCTCACTCAAGAAATGGTCATACTCATGACCCATTCTCAATCCAAATCAAGCTTTTCATAAAGCTTTTCCTTAACCCAAGATTAAGCTATGCTTGAGGCCAAACTAATGGCTTTTTCTTATGCTTTTAGTTTATGTATATTGATGATTCAATCCATTATGGATTAAGGATCCAATTAGAGAATCATTTTAATTATTTCCTTAATGATAAGCTTTATCCCTTAGAAAAATTGAGATTTATCAGTCATAGCAGCGGAGCTATGGCAAAATTTTTATAAAAATTATGCATAAAAAATTTTCATTCAAAGCATAAAAAGAGGACTTCCTACCATATTCTAGGAATCATCATCCTAGATTAATTGAAAGAATTTCATTATAATCATGGAGAAATTGAATTTTAATATTATGCATAAAGGATAAATTTTTATATCAAAAGTGTTATTTTTACCATTTTTATTTTCATGCATAGAAGTATGCATAATGGATAAATTTTTATATCAAAAGTGTTACTTTTATCATTTTTACTTTCATGCATAGAAGTATGCATAAAGGATAAATTTTTATATCAAAAGTGTTACTTTTATCATTTTTATTTCATACATAAAAGTATGCATAAAAGAAAATTTTTATATCAAAAGTGTTACTTTTATCATTTTTAATTTTCATGCATAGAAGTATGCATAAAGGAAAATTTTTATATCAAAAGTGTTACTTTTATCATTTTTAATTTTCATGCATAGAAGTATGCATAAAGGAAAAATTTTTATATCAAAAGTGTTACTTTTATCATATTGGATTTCATGCATATAGGTATGCATAAAAGATATTCTTTTTATACTAAAAGTATGATTTTCCTCATAAATGGATTTTATGCTTAACTTAGATGCATAAGAGAAATTCTTTTATTCTAAAAGTATAATTCCCTACCAAATTGAAATCATGCATAGGAAGATGCATAAAAGATTGATTTTTACTTTGAAAGTATTAATCTCCTTAAATAGAATTTATTCATAAATAAATGTGTAAAGAAATCTTATATCAAATGTAAGAATTCTCTTGTATTCTATAAATAGATAAGAGATGTGATAGGATGTGATAAGAGGTGTGATAAGATGCTTATGAAATAAGTTAGGAGGTGATAAGAGATGTGATAAGAGGTGTGATAAGAGGTGATAAGATGCTTATGAAATAAGTTAGGAGGTGATAAGATGAATTAAGATGTGTATGGGGGGATGAGGTAAGAAGTGTATGTGATAGGATAAGATGTATATGGGTTGTGATAGGGCGAGAATGGATGTGATGTAAAAGATTAGATGTGAAGCTATATGGGGTTATATAAATGGGAATGTGGAAATGGATGTATGTATGTGGATGTGTGGATGTGGAGATGGGAGTGTGGATGTATGAACGTGAAAATGGATTTATGCATGAAGATATATATGCATAGATGTGAATGTGGATGTAGATGTGGATGTATAGATGTGAATGGGAATGTGGATGTGGATGTATGTGAATGTGGATGTAGATGTGGATGTATAGATGTGAATGTGGAATGTGGATGTGGATGTATGTGAATGTGAATGTAGATGTGGATGTATAGATGTGAATGTGGAATGTGGATGTATAGATGTGGATGTATGGGAATGTGGATGTGGATGTATGTGAATGTGAATGTGGATGTGGATGTATGTATGTATGTGGATGTAGATGTGGATGTATGGATGTGTATGTATGAATGTGGATATGGGATGTGGATGTATAAATGAGGATGTGAAAATGGAGGTAAGCATGTAGATGTGGATGTATGAACGTGAAAATGGATATATGCATGAAGATATATATGCATAGATGTGAATGTGGATGTAGATGTGGATGTATAGATGTGAATGGATGTGGATGTATAGATGTGAATGGGAATGTGGATGTGGATGTATGTGAATGTGGATGTAGATGTGGATGTATAGATATGAATGTGGAATGTGGATGTGGATGTATGTATGTATGTGGATGTAGATGTGGATGTATAGATGTGAATGGGAATGGGGATGTGGATGTAGATGTGGATGTATAGATGTGAATGGGAATGGGGATGTGGATGTATGTGAATGTGAATGTAGATGTGGATGTATGTGAATGTGAATGTAGATGTGGATGTATAGATGTGAATGTGGAATGTGGATGTATAGATGTGGATGTATGGAAATGTGGATGTGGATGTATGTGAATGTGAATGTGGATGTGGATGTATGTCTGTATGTGGATGTAGATGTGGATGTATGGATGTGTATGTATGAATGTGGATATGGGATGTGGATGTATAAATGAGGATGTGAAAATGGAGGTAAGCATGTAGATGTGGATGTATGGATGTGAATGTGGATGTGGATGGATGTATGGATGTGGATATGGATGTGTATGTATGAATGTGGATATGGGATGTGGATGTATAAATGAAGATGTGAAAATGGAGATAAGCATGTAGATGTGGATGTATGGATGTGAATGTGGATATGGATGTGGATGTATGGATGTGGATATGGATGTGAATATATGATATGTGATGTGAAGGAATCTGAAGTGAAGAGATGGAAAATGAGGTGATTGGATGAGTACACATATAAATGGAATCTGGAATAAGTAATGTGGATTAATGAGGAACAATGTGGAAAAATGAGAGTTAATATAGAAACTGTATTTATAAACTGTTTGTAAATGCTGTTTGTAAATGGCTGTTTTATGTCAAGAATGCTGGGGAAGCATTTTGACCGTCTTGTGATTAAGGTCGTGGAGGCCTAACTGTTAAAGTTGCAACTGCTGACGGAGAGTCAATGGAGGACGTCTCGCGTAGCAAGGTCGACCGAGGTCTTGACCAGCCTCGGTTCGATTAAAATGGTGAGCTTCCGGTACGGTGGATGAGGGACCAAGGAAGCGGCCTATGAGTGAAGCGCTAGGTCACCTGCGAAGGATCCTAGAGGGTGCTGACCATACGGTGCTCGGGCTCTGGGTCGCCTAGGATACCCACGCGTGCGTCGAGGAAGATATTGGAACAAGGAGTAAGAGTTGTTTTGTGAAACCGGGCATGGATCTGGTTGACTGACCTTGCTGGTCCTCAACGGATGAGTCCATGGCTCTTTTATATGGATCTGTTGGTTGATCTTGCTGATCTTCAACGAGAGTCCATCTTGATAAGTGATTATATTGCCGAGTATTATGGGCTAGGAACTATGGAAACGGCCTCTGTGTGGACAGGTGGTGAGCGTTCTAGTTGCCAATGATGCCATAGATACTCTGATGAAGGAATGATGGGAAATTATGAATCAACTGGATAAATTGGGAGATTGTGATCAGTGGTACTATGGTTTCATTAAAGGATTGTTTTAAAGTTAGCTGATGCTAAGAAAAAGGCAATTTTCATATTGGGTGTGTAAGTGGTGTGGCTAGTTTTATGTTTGCATGAAATTCCGGCTAGGGGGCCTTGGAACTCTTTTCCTTGGTACCCGGGACAAAACCTAACCAAATTCCAAATTGGATCCCATCACTACAGTGGTTGGGCGGTTGGCTAACCCATGGGATCGGATGGGGTTAGGCTGGACTGATGGATCCGTAAACCGAGACTCAATTTCTGTTATTACGATAGATGAAGTAAGTCCCGGATAGTAATTGTTCTATGGATAGGAATCAACGGCTGTGCCTCTTGATGGGGAAAAAAGCGTTGATCCCAATGATCCAAGTGCAAGTTTCTTCCTTGATCCGACCGAGTATCTTTATAGGTGCAGTTGGATCAGCGTGATCAGTAATGATCTTGACTACGTTAGAGTAAAAAAATTATCCTGGTGGAATCGCCCGTGCTTTCCGGGTAAGGGAAGTTTTTCCGGGTTCGGTTTTGGAAAAACCGACGGATTAGTCTCTTGTCCGGATATCCGTGGACGAGGCCCCGAATGTGGGACCCCTGTCCCGTGCGAGAAGTGCTACTTCCGCTGCTAGTACCCGAATCCGTTGCTCGGTGGGAACAGGGGGATCTTACACTCTCTCTCTCTCTCTCTCTCTCTAAACCGCCTCTTTGTCTCTCTCTCTATGTTATTTAGATTAGATGCCTAGATTTGGGCTAGAGGCAACTTTTGTATTTATTTTACTTGTATATATATATATATATATAAACCACACATAATAGATATGCACACACTATACACACACACATACATATATATAATATACATGTGCACACATATAAATACATACATACATACACACACACACACATACATACACACACACACACACACACACACACACACAAATACACACATACACATACACAAATACACACACATGCACACATAAACACACACACTACCATAGGGGCATGGGGACACACACACACACATGTACACATGCACACACCTTACCCGAGGGATGAGGGTTCACACACACACACACATGTGCACATATATATACACACATATACATGCACACACAAATACACACATGCACGCATGCACACATACACACATACACACACATACAAGCACTACTGTAGGGGCAGGGGTACACACATACACGAATACACACATGGATCACATAGTACCCAAGGGGTGGCAGTGCACACACACACACACACACACACACACACATACAAATATTCACATATACACACACGCACGCACATGTACACACACACACTAATACATAGTTACACACAAATAAGAACATATACACACACACATGCACACATACACACACGCATGTGCACACACATACATAGAAACACACAAATATGCACATACACACGCACATGTACACACATACACACACGTACACATATATGTGCACATGCACAAATAAACACACGCACACACACACACACATACACACACACACAAGCACTACTCTAGGGCAGGGGGAAGACACACACACACACAAGCACTACTCTAGGGCAAGGGGAAGACACACACACACACAAGCAGTACCCTAGGGGCAAGGGGCACACACACACACACACACACAAATACACACATGTGTACACATGCACACACCTTACCCGAGGGGGCAAGGGTGCATACACACACACACACATGTGGATATACACACACACACACACACACACACACACACACACACACATGTGGATATATACATACACACACATGTGGATATATACATACACACACACAAATACACATATGCACAAATACACACACAAACACACAAGCACTTCCATAGGGTAGGGGCACACACACACAAAAATACACACATGCACACACAGTACTCAAGGGGTGAGTGTGAACGCACACAAAAACTAATACACACACACACGTGCACACACAAACACATAGACACGTGCACACAAATACACACATACACACACACACACATAAACACATAGATACACAGGTGCACACAAATACACACATACACACAGACACATAAACACATAGACACACACGTGCACACACAAAAACTAATACACACACACGTGCACACACAAACACATAGACATGTGCACACACACACACACACACACATAAACACACTAATACACACACACACACGGGTACATACACACACACACACGGGTACATACACACACACCCACACACACACACACAAATACACACATACACACACACACACATGCACGTACACACACACACACACACACACATACAAAAATACACACATAAATACACACATGCTCACATACACACACGCACACACACACACACACACACACACAAACACAAGAACTACCCTAGGGGTAGGGGACACACACACACACACACACAAATACACATATGCACACACAGTACCTGAGGGGCGAGGATGCACACACACATACTAATATATATATACACACACACACACGTGCACACACAAACTCTAATACACACACACACACACACTAATATATATACACACACACACACACACGAATACACACATTTACACATAGTACACACATGCACACACACACAAACCTGAGGGGTGAGGATGCACACACACACACACACACACACACACACGTGCACATATGCAAACATAAACACATAGACATACACACATAAATATGCACATACCCTCACACATGAACATGTTGTCACTTGTGACACGTCTATATTTGGTGACAATATGACTGTCAAATTGTTAGAGAAAGGGCTTAATCACATCCCTTCAAGAAATTTTGAACCAAATGAGGTATTGAACTCCTTATTTAAAGGTTGGGAATCTTTTTCTACATATATTTCTCACAACACCAATAAATTTGGTTTATTATTTAGAACTTTTCTAACCAAAAAATTGGGGGGGCAGATCACAAACCTTATAAAAATATTTCCTAATGATGTGATTCAAGAAAATTGTTGGAATGAGATATTGAAAGATTTCTTTATTAGTGGGATTAACAAATCCCCTAATAATCCTTCAATCATCTGCATGAAATTTATTATGACTAAAGCCATTGAAAGGTTTTCTGGTATTGACTTCTCTTCTTGTGATATTGGGTATAATGATTTGTTAAATCTACTGTTACAGGGTATGATGGATTATCTTCCTCATCTTATCATTAGTAAACCTACTCTACCTTTTCTCATGGGAATATTCAAAGCACGCAAATCTGATTTTAGATGGCTTACCAATGCCTCTCTATGCATTTTTTTAGAAATAACTATTGTTTGTGCAACATTGTTAAAACGAACATGTATTTGCCCATTACAAGGCAAATGTTATCAATT
>NC_141094.1:23207048-23209548 GCF_041138505.1 Cibotium barometz
CATAGGGGCATGGGGACACACACACACACACATGTACACATGCACACACCTTACCCGAGGGATGAGGGTTCACACACACACACACACACACATGTGCACATATATATACACACATATACATGCACACACAAATACACACATGCACGCATGCACACATACACACATACACACACATACAAGCACTACTGTAGGGGCAGGGGTACACACATACACGAATACACACATGGATCACATAGTACCCGAGGGGTGGCAGTGCACACACACACACACACACACATACAAATATTCACATATACACACACGCACGCACATGTACACACACACACTAATACACAGTTACACACAAATAAGAACATATACACACACACATGCATACATACACACACGCATGTGCACACACATACATAGAAACACACAAATTTGCACATACACACGCACATGTACACACATACACACACGTACACATATATGTGCACATGCACAAATAAACACACGCACACACACACACATACACACACACACAAGCACTACTCTAGGGCAGGGGGAAGACACACACACACACAAGCACTACTCTAGGGCAAGGGGAAGACACACACACACACAAGCAGTACCCTAGGGGCAAGGGGCACACACACACACACACACACAAATACACACATGTGTACACATGCACACACCTTACCCGAGGGGGCAAGGGTGCATACACACACACACACATGTGGATATATACATACACACACACACACACACACATGTGGATATATACATACACACACACAAATACACATATGCACAAATACACACACAAACACACAAGCACTACCATAGGGTAGGGGCACACACACACAAAAATACACACATGCACACACAGTACTCAAGGGGTGAGTGTGAACACACACAAAAACTAATACACACACACACGTGCACACACAAACACATAGACACGTGCACACAAATACACACATACACACACACACACACACACATAAACACATAGATACACAGGTGCACACAAATACACACATACACACAGACACATAAACACATAGACACACACGTGCACACACAAAAACTAATACACACACACGTGCACACACAAACACATAGACATGTGCACACACACACACACACACACACACACACACACACACACATAAACACACTAATACACACACACACACGGGTACATACACACACACCCACACACACACACACAAATACACACATACACACACACACACATGCATGTACACACACACACACACATACAAAAATACACACATGCTCACATACACACACGCACACACACACACACACACACACACACACAAACACAAGAACTACCCTAGGGGTAGGGGACACACACACACACACACACAAATACACACATGCACACACAGTACCTGAGGGGCGAGGATGCACACACACATACTAATATATATATACACACACACACACACGTGCACACACAAACACTAATACACACACACACACACTAATATATATATACACACACACACACACGAATACACACATTTACACATAGTACACACATGCACACACACACAAACCTGAGGGGTGAGGATGCACACACACACACACACACACACACACACACACACACACACGTGCACATATGCAAACATAAACACATAGACATACACACATAAATATGCACATACCCTCACACATGAACATGTTGTCACTTGTGACACGTCTATATTTGGTGACAATATGACTGTCAAATTGTTAGAGAAAGGGCTTAATCACATCCCTTCAAGAAATTTTGAACCAAATGAGGTATTGAACTCCTTATTTAAAGGTTGGGAATCTTTTTCTACATATATTTCTCACAACACCAATAAATTTGGTTTATTATTTAGAACTTTTCTAACCAAAAAATTGGGGGGGCAGATCACAAACCTTATAAAAATATTTCCTAATGATGTGATTCAAGAAAATTGTTGGAATAAGATATTGAAAGATTTCTTTATTAGTGGGATTAACAAAGCCCCTAATAATCCTTCAATCATCTGCATGAAATTTATTATGACTAAAGCCATTGAAAGGTTTTCTGGTATTGACTTCTCTTCTTGTGATATTGGGTATAATGATTTGTTAAATCTACTGTTACAAGGTATGATGGATTATCTTCCTCATCTTATCATTAGTAAACCTACTCTACCTTTTCTCATGGGAATATTCAAAGCACACAAATCTGATTTTAGATGGCTTACCAATGCCTCTCTATGCATTTTTTTAGAAATAACTATTGTTTGTGCAACATTGTTAAAACGAACATGTATTTGCCCATTACAAGGCAAATGTTATCAATTCAATCAAAAAGTTTGGCTTGCTGTAAACATTAAAATTAAATCATATTGTATCATTGAGTCATGGGTAGAATTAATCCTTAATCTACCTTAAAAAATGTTTAGTGTTTGCTCAGCTGATATTAAGAAATGCTATGAGTGTATTCCTTATGATGGTGAATATGGTA
>NC_141094.1:23217048-23219548 GCF_041138505.1 Cibotium barometz
TCAATTGGTGGCACATTGATCATGTATATATCCAACTAATAAGAAAGCAATCTTGCTGGATTCCCATGGGGTTTTCTTGCTCACCTCTTTGGTGCAATCTCTATCTATTCTTTTTTGAATTGTCCTTTTGTAGGAAACTTGCCCTCTTACAAAGATGGGATTTGTTACAATTTTTCTCCCATTGCTATATAGATACTTTGACGATTTCCTTCTCATTAATGTTCTCAATCCTACCATCTTTTTCCACACTTCTAATGTTGATCTTTCCTCTCCTTTTGTTATTTATCCAATGGAATTTATTAAGCTTGATGTCTCTGATACAGTCTTCAGGTCCTTCCCTAGTGGACATTTTGTTGGTATCAAGACATCTTTTTTGAACATTGAGTTTATGGTACATGATCTTAAACGATCTACCTTCAAACTCTATGATAAGAGAGATCACCTCCCTTTTAAGATATTGAGGTTTATCCATAGGAGTAGCAATCGGCGTTCGGATTGGACTCACAAGGTCATTCTCTCACAAATTAACGCATGCCTTTACACAACTAATGATCTTAATGAAGCGGCTCTTGCTGTACATAATTTGGTTCAAAGATTTAGCGATAATGGATTTGAGAAAGCTAAACTTTGGAGACTAATCAAATCGAAAATCAAGAATACTTTTCCTTATCTTCATTTTGATATCCTTCTACTTCAAAAGATTCTCTCTCTGTAGGATGTACACCATTGGCCATACCTAGGATGGATGGCCTTGGTGTCATCCATTCCTACTCTTTGGCCCTTTAGTGATTGGTTTAGGGTGGGTTTTTGATAACATTTTGCTAATATAAATGATAAATATTGACCTGATCTTATTGAGCTTTTACCGAAATTTGGAAGCAGTATTTTGAAAATATATATGTTGTCCTTTTTAAATTTTTGATAACCTTGGATATTTATACCATTACTTTAAGTATTAGCCTTGAAAAGGCATTTGTCTTTGACAAATTTAAAGGCATCTTCATTTTTTACTCATCCTTATGGATGACCCTTCGTATGGAATGCCCATACATGTGAAACCCCCTCAAAAAAGGAAACCCTAATGGCTTCATATACCCTTTTGAAAGAAGACGAGATCCCTTTCTTCTCTCCCATGGCCAATGAAACCTAAGGCGGCACCCCTTCTCATGGTGTTTCTCCATGACGGTCTGTGCCTATAATGGTTAGGCATGGATTCTCTGCCAAGATCTCTACGTTTCTGATTTTCCTGGAACAACTGGCTGTCATTTTGAGTCACCTTCTGTGATGATACACTTGTCTTCTGATGATTCTGCCTATTTTGGTTACCGTGTCTAGCACCATGAAGCTCTTATCTCATGGACGCTTCAGATCCAGCTTGATTCCTGATTTGACATGCATACCCTTGTATGCCGACTTGCATCGATCTCCGGCCTTTGAGCAACACCGATTTTTGTCCATTCGTATGCATAGTGCATCTGATGAACTGTGATCTGTATTTATAATAAATGAACTTTCCTTTTTTTTAACGATTTGATAAAGTCGGAATCTCTAAAGCTTAGCTTTACATATTAAATGATCATTATTTATGATGAAATCTTTTTTTTGAAGCATGCTTTCATGCCCCCCAAAATTTAAAAAGTTTTACTATGTAATGAAAATTATTTGCTTGCTTGACATAATCTCTTTCACCTCGGTTTTCAATATATACATACATACATACACACACACACACACACACACATATATATATATATTTATGTATATGTGTTTATATATATATATATATATAAATATACACACATATGTATATGTATGTGTGTGTGTGTGTGTGTGTGTGTGTGTGTGTGTGTATACATATATATATACATACATACATATATATATATGTATAATATATATATGTAAATCCATCATGCACATGTCTCGATTTCAAATCACGGTAGGTGCTAGTAGACCATATTGTGCATGCAAGCACCTTTATTTTGTATACTTGTGTATCTTTGGGCTAGATACAAACCATATGCAACACTATGCAAATGACATGCAACACTATGCAAAGGGAGAGTAGTACCATGAAATGACATACACATGTATTAACATCCAAATGCAATATATTGTAATGGCACATACATGAATTGACATGAAAAAGGATAATAAAGAGTAGGTAATATCATGTAAATGAAAAAATATAAATGTAAAAAATAAAGTCATATAAAATGCTATGCAAAGGCATGTGAGGATGAGATGGGTGTGTGTGTGTGTGTGTGAGAGAGAGAGAGAGAGAGACGAGGTGAAAGAGAGACAGGGGGGGACAAAGGGAGAAAGAAGGGTTGATGATGAGCGTGAGAGTGGGAAGAAGAGATTATGCATAGGGAGGCTGGGAGAGGGGGAGAGAGAGAGAGAGACGGAAGAGGGTGCGAGAAAGAGAGAGAGGGAGGGTGGGAGAGTGAAAGGGAGGGAGGGAGAGATAAATAAAGGAGAGAGAGAGGGGGAGGGAAGA
>NC_141094.1:23222048-23224548 GCF_041138505.1 Cibotium barometz
TGCACACACAGTACCTGAGGGGCGAGGATGCACACACACATACTAATATATATATACACACACACACACGTGCACACACAAACACTAATACACACACACACACACTAATATATATATACACACACACACACACGAATACACACATTTACACATAGTACACACATGCACACACACACAAACCTGAGGGGTGAGGATGCACACACACACACACACACACACACACACACTCACGTGCACATATGCAAACATAAACACATAGACATACACACATAAATATGCACATACCCTCACACATGAACATGTTGTCACTTGTGACACGTCTATATTTGGTGACAATATGACTGTCAAATTGTTAGAGAAAGGGCTTAATCACATCCCTTCAAGAAATTTTGAACCAAATGAGGTATTGAACTCCTTATTTAAAGGTTGGGAATCTTTTTCTACATATATTTCTCACAACACCAATAAATTTGGTTTATTATTTAGAACTTTTCTAACCAAAAAATTGGGGGGGCAGATCACAAACCTTATAAAAATATTTCCTAATGATGTGATTCAAGAAGATTGTTGGAATGAGATATTGAAAGATTTCTTTATTAGTGGGATTAACAAAGCCCCTAATAATCCTTCAATCATCTGCATGAAATTTATTATGACTAAAGCCATTGAAAGGTTTTCTGGTATTGACTTCTCTTCTTGTGATATTGGGTATAATGATTTGTTAAATCTACTGTTACAGGGTATGATGGATTATCTTCCTCATCTTATCATTAGTAAACCTACTCTACCTTTTCTCATGGGAATATTCAAAGCACACAAATCTGATTTTAGATGGCTTACCAATGCCTCTCTATGCATTTTTTTAGAAATAACTATTGTTTGTGCAACATTGTTAAAACGAACATGTATTTGCCCATTACAAGGCAAATGTTATCAATTCAATCAAAAAGTTTGGCTTGCTGTAAACATTAAAATTAAATCATATTGTATCATTGAGTCATGGGTAGAATTAATCCTTAATCTACCTTAAAAATGTTTAGTGTTTGCTCAGCTGATATTAAGAAATGCTATGAGTGTATTCCTTATGATGGTGAATATGGTATGAAAACTATCATTTCACAAGTATTACTTGGGCTTTCAATTTTCAAAATAGGAATTACATTTCCCTGAGAAGTTTGAAAAGTGTGAAAGCATTTTGGACTAATGTGTGTAGCAATGATCTTTGCTTTTCTTGTGAACAAGTTATTTCACTCAATTGGTGGCACATTGATCATGTATATATCCAACTTGGCCACTTAATAAGAAAGCAATCTTGTGAACAAGTTATTTCACTCAATTGGTGGCACATTGATCATGTATATATCCAACTAATAAGAAAGCAATCTTGCTGGATTCCCATGGGGTTTTCTTGCTCACCTCTTTGGTGCAATCTCTATCTATTCTTTTTTGAATTGTCCTTTTGTAGGAAACTTGCCCTCTTACAAAGATGGGATTTGTTACAATTTTTCTCCCATTGCTATATAGATACTTTGACGATTTCCTTCTCATTAATGTTCCCAATCCTACCATCTTTTTCCACACTTCTAATGTTGATCTTTCCTCTCCTTTTGTTATTTATCCAATGGAATTTATTAAGCTTGATGTCTCTGATACAGTCTTCAGGTCCTTCCCTAGTGGACATTTTGTTGGTATCAAGACATCTTTTTTGAACATTGAGTTTATGGTACATGATCTTAAACGATCTACCTTCAAACTCTATGATAAGAGAGATCACCTCCCTTTTAAGATATTGAGGTTTATCCATAGGAGTAGCAATCGGCGTTCGGATTGGACTCACAAGGTCATTCTCTCACAAATTAACGCATGCCTTTACACAACTAATGATCTTAATGAAGCGGCTCTTGCTGTACATAATTTGGTTCAAAGATTTAGCGATAATGGATTTGAGAAAGCTAAACTTTGGAGACTAATCAAATCGAAAATCAAGAATACTTTTCCTTATCTTCATTTTGATATCCTTCTACTTCAAAAGATTCTCTCTCTGTAGGATGTACACCATTGGCCATACCTAGGATGGATGGCCTTGGTGTCATCCATTCCTACTCTTTGGCCCTTTGGTGATGGGTTTAGGGTGGGTTTTTGATAACATTTTGCTAATATAAATGATAAATATTGACCTGATCTTATTGAGCTTTTACCGAAATTTGGAAGCAGTATTTTGAAAATATATATGTTGTCCTTTTTAAATTTTTGATAACCTTGGATATTTATACCATTACTTTAAGTATTAGCCTTGAAAAGGCATTTGTCTTTGACAAATTTAAAGGCATCTTCATTTTTTACTCATCCTTATGGATGACCCTTCGTATGGAATGCCCAAACATGTGAAACCCCCTCAAAAAAGGAAACCCTAATGGCTTCATATACCCTTTTGAAAGAAGACGAGATCCCTTTCTTCTCTCCCATGGCCAATGAAACCTAAGGCGGCACCCCTTCTCAT
>NC_141094.1:23229548-23237048 GCF_041138505.1 Cibotium barometz
GGGGGCGCCAAACTGACTGCAACAGTGAGAAGCGGTGGTGGCGAAGGCTTTCAAGCCTAGGTGGTGGGATCAAGGTGGTGAATACCCCGGGAGCCTACAGACAAGAAGAAGTATTGCCGCCTGGTATTGCTTGTGATACTGGTGAGACGGCAGGGCGGAGCCGGCAGATAGAGGAGCCCCGTGTGTGCATTTGGGAGACGCTGCAGGTAACCAGAGAAAAGGAGGCCCTGGTCATTCTGAAGTGGGTGTCGTGTGGAACAGCTGGGGCTCTGGGAAGCAGCCGCAGGACTGAGCAAAGAAGCCGCTGGGCACGTGAAAGTTGACCGTGTGGGTCGACCAGGGGGGGGAGAAGGGCTCTTGGGCGCAACAAGAGGTGAGGGCTGCAGAGAAGAGCAGCGATGGGCTGCTGAACATGGGATTGAGAGCGCATGCGTCAGAGGAGAGGAGGCCGGGAACTGCAAAGTGCAGCGAAGGGTGCAACGAAAGAGGAAAAAGAAGGCCGATTGTAGGCTGCAGAAGAGAAGAGTCTTTCGTGGAGTAGCCACCCTGTTGGTTTGGCTCTGAGGCGCAGGTGAAAGACCAAGCTAAGAGAAGCAAGCTGGGCGCAGCTCGAGAAGCTGGAACAGAAAGATTGATGTGGTGGAAGCTCTGGCAGTGAAGCTCTTGCAGCGCTTTAATTCTAGCCTTCGCATGAAGAAAGCAAGTGCCACATATCTAGAGGATGTGCACGCTATTAAGGTGGAGGTGGGAGATATGAAGAGCGGGTTGAGGGAGGTTCTTGAGAATTATAATGCACTCGAGAAGAGGATAAATGCAGATGGACCAGAATTTCTTAAAATTGCTGCCAAGCCACTTGCAATCAATGACTGCTAGGAAAGCATCATTGTAGTGTTTCATGGCCATCCAAATTAAAACAACCTTAGATTAGCAGGTGAATATTTCAGCTTAAAGAGCTATCTACAAAAGAGGAACACAGGTTGGTGATGCCAAAGTGAGTGTGTGATTTTCTTTGCTGCTGACCATGAGGTCACAATGTTATGGTTTTTCTTGGCTTTGGAACCATAAGATGGTTGGTTTGGTCATGTATATGAGGTGTCTATGTTGGCTTTGATTTTATAGTTTTGTTGGATGTTGAGCCTCTGATGCTCCATGATAGCCATGTGTATCTTTCATGTGATTACCATGAGGAGATTTTCTGGAGTGCAAAGCCATATGAGATGAGACAAGCCATGTTAATGTCAGTTTTTTATATGTATCAAGTGTCCAATATTGGCTTGAGGATGCACATGTATAGTTGGGTACTTGGTCTTTGATGGTACCAGCTTCTGTTGGTGGTGTTCCTTGAAGAGCTATCTATTTTGTTTTCTTGCTGGGATTTTGGAAGTTACTCTCACAGCCAGGAGCCCCGCGCTTTCCCAGCGACACCGCCCACGTCACGACAGCTTTGGTGAACCCGACGTGAGCCCGCTGGGGTGAGAGTACGTAGAGATGGCTAGCAAAATGGAGCATTTATATGCAGAAATGAAAGAGCTTGAAGAGCGGTTCAGGAAGATTGAAGAAGAAAAGCAAATTAAGGAAGCAGTGGAAATTGCGGTGCAATTGGTATATGACAGGGTCAATATATTTGATGGTTACGATCCAGAAAGCTATCTAAGGTGTTACAAGACAGAGATGAAGAATCAAGGGGTTCCAGAAAACATGATGATTGCATCTTTTGCATACCTTGTAAGTCCTGATTTAAAAGATGAAGTGCTGGAACTAGCAGAGTATCACTCCAAACGATGGAGTGATTTTGCAGATGCACTTATTTATGCAAGTTCCAGGTATAATGTGAGCTGTGATAGTCTTCCAGCAACAATCAGAGCCAATTTAGAAGCGGTTGTCGATGCATGTCTTATGGAGGATAATCAACTGCTATTCAAGGCTGATACAGAGATTGTGGAGGCTGTTTATGCTAAATTGGGACTGCAAAAAGCCATTAGTGAGCAACAAGGCCTTCACAGTGCAAAAAGTGATGCTTTGCTACAGACTCATAAAGATGCAATGGGTGAACTATGCAAGTATAATCTCTCTTCCTTGTTTGAGGGTGCAGACATACAGGGTCCTATGATCATACCAAATGATGTGTGTATGCCTATGCTTGAGGAAACACTTGATTCAGAGAGCTTTAGGACAGGTGTTTCGAAGGGTATTCCTCAGGTGTCGTATCATATGTGTGAAGAACAGCAGGAACCAATGCTTCTTGCTGAAAGCATGATTGCAGAGTTTGAAGATCTAAGACAAGAAGAAGATGCTATCATTACTGCATTCTTATCTGGTTATGATGCTTATAAGCAGGATGATGTACATGAATATGCAGACGGGCCACAAGTATGTGTGATTGATTTAGAGGGGGTGAGTGATATGGGTGATTCCAACAGTGATGTTGCTTCTGAAGCTGGTTGCCAAGGTTCTTTGGATTTGGGTTATTCTGGAATGCTAACAGGGTGTTCCAACAATAAACAGGGTGATGCTATGTCATCAGTGTCAGGGTTACCTTGCAACCACATTTGTGAGCAACAATCTCGAGCTTGGAAGCCTGTTTATGATGATGATTTGGAGAGGAAAATTGAATCTGTCTTTTTGGATTATACAGGGTTCAATGACATACAGATTCAAGGGTACTCGGGTGAGGGACCCATAAATCTAAGCCCATCTGCAGACAGGTATCAAGAAATACTGGGAGATAACATGCATGATATGCAAAGTGTGGTCACAGAGCCTCAAGAGGCTGCATATGAGCAACCAAATGGATATAGCTATGGGGGTATGAATGTTCATGATAATCAACATGTGGGATTGCAAGATGATAATGGCTTCAATGCGATTGATCTTGGATTGGATGCTATCTTAGATGATGCATTGGATGATTTCATGGTATATAATAGATCCCCATCAGCTTTGGGCTCTTCTATGCTTGATGCTAGTCAACTGTTGGTTGCAAGTGAGGATGAGCAGGTGTTATGTAAGCCAAATGATTGTGATGAGATTGATTCAGATCTGGAGGCTATTCTCGATGATGCCTTGCTGGACTTTGTATGTGTTGATGCTTTTCCGTCTTTGGATGAGAAGAATGAATGTTCGTCAGTGGGTGAGCTGGATCCAGGCAAGGTAGATTTGGATGGGATGTTACCAAGTGTGTGTTCCATGCTGTTAATGCAGTTGTTACTTGGTGTGGCCATACAATATGTGGTGCAAAGGCTTCAAACATGGCCTGAGGAAAATTTTGAAGCAAATCATTTTGAATAGCATCCCACTTTGAATGATGAGGGTAATTATGCATATGCGGGGAATCTAAGTGAGGATAGGGCTTCATATGAGCAAAGGATATGCCACATATGCCAAAAGCGATTGGTATTTGATCCAGGTGGGAAAGCAGAACCATTCAGATGTGATTGCTGAGGCTTGTACATATACCAATGTTGGTGTGCAAATAATGCATGGACACTGAATTCCAGGACCTGTGTGGCACATACCAGAGGATGTACAGGTTTAGAGGGGGTGGATGTCGTGCTATGGCGCGTCTATGGTGTGAAACCATGCATGTGAGGCCGTTAAATACAAATCCAGATGAATGGGATTAAGGGCCTGTGTACATATGGGATGTATGGCGTGTGGAGGGTTTTGCTTTTGAGGGCGTCGCCAGGTGTATAGGGTGGACGGTATTGGCTTTGAGCTTGTTGCAGGCCTGTCGGGTGAGAGGTCAGATGATGGAGAAGATGTCAGCTGCTCGGCCACTTGAATTGTGTATGCGTTCGCATGGACAATGGGCACTTGGAAGGCCGCATTGAAGGTATGTGGAAGGGAGGGCAATTAATAGGTGAAGGGGCCTTTATTGCCTTTAAATTAGTGGGTGTGAAAGAGTCATGTGGCCATCACTTAGACCTTAGAGAAGAAATAAATTTTCTTCAAAATAAAATAAACAAAATGAAGATAAATATGGCCAGCTATGTGAAGGGAAGAGTAGCCGCCAGCGCATAGTTCCAGAAGCTAGCGGATCGAAAAGGGTGGGCGCAGCTAGAGGAAAGAAAAAGGGCCGTGTTGAGAGGGAGAGGGGGATTGAATTGCAGGCAATAAGGAGAGATGGGAGGCGGCGCAGCTGAAGAATAAAGAAAAAGGAAACATCAATCTTCTGGGGAATTCGAAGCTGCAGCTGCAGGCGATAACTGGGGGCGCCAAACTGACTGCAACAGTGAGAAGCGGTGGTGGCGAAGGCTTTCAAGCCTAGGTGGTGGGATCAAGGTGGTGAATACCCCGGGAGCCTACAGACAAGAAGAAGTATTGCCGCCTGGTATTGCTTGTGATACTGGTGAGACGGCAGGGCGGAGCCGGCAGATAGAGGAGCCCCGTGTGTGCATTTGGGAGACGCTGCAGGTAACCAGAGAAAAGGAGGCCCTGGTCATTCTGAAGTGGGTGTCGTGTGGAACAGCTGGGGCTCTGGGAAGCAGCCGCAGGACTGAGCAAAGAAGCCGCTGGGCACGTGAAAGTTGACCGTGTGGGTCGACCAGGGGGGGGAGAAGGGCTCTTGGGCGCAACAAGAGGTGAGGGCTGCAGAGAAGAGCAGCGATGGGCTGCTGAACATGGGATTGAGAGCGCATGCGTCAGAGGAGAGGAGGCCGGGAACTGCAAAGTGCAGCGAAGGAAGTGTAGCGAAGGGTGCAACGAAAGAGGAAAAAGAAGGCCGACTGTAGGCTGCAGAAGAGAAGAGTCTTTCGTGGAGTAGCCACCCTGTTGGTTTGGCTCTGAGGCGCAGGTGAAAGACCAAGCTAAGAGAAGCAAGCTGGGCGCAGCTCGAGAAGCTGGAACAGAAAGATTGATGTGGTGGAAGCTCTGGCAGTGAAGCTCTTGCAGCGCTTTAATTCTAGCCTTCGCATGAAGAAAGCAAGTGCCACAGATCTAGAGGATGTGCACGCTATTAAGGTGGAGGTGGGAGATATGAAGAGCGGGTTGAGGGAGGTTCTTGAGAATTATAATGCACTCGAGAAGAAGATAAATGCAGATGGACCAGAATTTCTTAAAATTGCTGCCAAGCCACTTGCAATCAATGACTGCTAGGAAAGCATCATTGTAGTGTTTCATGGCCATCCAAATTAAAACATCATTAGATTAGCAGGTGAATATTTCAGCTTAAAGAGCTATCTACAAAAGAGGAACACAGGTTGGTGATGCCAAAGTGAGTGTGTGATTTTCTTTGCTGCTGACCATGAGGTCACAATGTTATGGTTTTTCTTGGCTTTGGAACCATAAGATGGTTGGTTTGGTCATGTATATGAGGTGTCTATGTTGGCTTTGATTTTATAGTTTTGTTGGATGTTGAGCCTCTGATGCTCCATGATAGCCATGTGTATCTTTCATGTGATTACCATGAGGAGATTTTCTGGAGTGCAAAGCCATATGAGATGAGACAAGCCATGTTAATGTCAGTTTTTTATATGTATCAAGTGTCCAATATTGGCTTGAGGATGCACATGTATAGTTGGGTACTTGGTCTTTGATGGTACCAGCTTCTGTTGGTGGTGTTCCTTGAAGAGCTATCTATTTTGTTTTCTTGCTGGGATTTTGGAAGTTACTCTCACAGCCAGGAGCCCCGCGCTTTCCCAGCGACACCGCCCACGTCACGACAACGTGCACACAAATACACACATACACACACACACACACACACATAAACACATAGATACACAGGTGCACACAAATACACACATACACACAGACACATAAACACATAGACACACACGTGCACACACAAAAACTAATACACACACACGTGCACACACAAACACATAGACATGTGCACACACACACACACACACACACACACACACACACAAATACACACATACACACACACACACATGCACGTACACACACACACACACATACAAAAATACACACATAAATACACACATGCTCACATACACACACGCACACATACACACACACACACACACACACACACACACACAAGAACTACCCTAGGGGTAGGGGACACACACACACACACACACAAATACACACATGCACACACAGTACCTGAGGGGCGAGGATGCACACACACATACTAATATATATATACACACACACACACGTGCACACACAAACACTAATACACACACACACACACTAATATATATATACACACACACACACACGAATACACACATTTACACATAGTACACACATGCACACACACACAAACCTGAGGGGTGAGGATGCACACACACACACACACACACACACACACACACACACACACACACACGTGCACATATGCAAACATAAACACATAGACATACACACATAAATATGCACATACCCTCACACATGAACATGTTGTCACTTGTGACACGTCTATATTTGGTGACAATATGACTGTGAAATTGTTAGAGAAAGGGCTTAATCACATCCCTTCAAGAAATTTTGAACCAAATGAGGTATTGAACTCCTTATTTAAAGGTTGGGAATCTTTTTCTACATATATTTCTCACAACACCAATAAATTTGGTTTATTATTTAGAACTTTTCTAACCAAAAAATTGGGGGGGCAGATCACAAACCTTATAAAAATATTTCCTAATGATGTGATTCAAGAAAATTGTTGGAATGAGATATTGAAAGATTTCTTTATTAGTGGGATTAACAAAGCCCCTAATAATCCTTCAATCATCTGCATGAAATTTATTATGACTAAAGCCATTGAAAGGTTTTCTGGTATTGACTTCTCTTCTTGTGATATTGGGTATAATGATTTGTTAAATCTACTGTTACAGGGTATGATGGATTATCTTCCTCATCTTATCATTAGTAAACCTACTCTACCTTTTCTCATGGGAATATTCAAAGCACACAAATCTGATTTTAGATGGCTTACCAATGCCTCTCTATGCATTTTTTTAGAAATAACTATTGTTTGTGCAACATTGTTAAAACGAACATGTATTTGCCCATTACAAGGCAAATGTTATCAATTCAATCAAAAAGTTTGGCTTGCTGTAAACATTAAAATTAAATCATATTGTATCATTGAGTCATGGGTAGAATTAATCCTTAATCTACCTTAAAAATGTTTAGTGTTTGCTCAGCTGATATTAAGAAATGCTATGAGTGTATTCCTTATGATGGTGAATATGGTATGAAAACTATCATTTCACAAGTATTACTTGGGCTTTCAATTTTCAAAATAGGAATTACATTTCCCTGAGAAGTTTGAAAAGTGTGAAAGGATTTTGGACTAATGTGTGTAGCAATGATCTTTGCTTTTCTTGTGAACAAGTTATTTCACTCAATTGGTGGCACATTGATCATGTATATATCCAACTTGGCCACTTAATAAGAAAGCAATCTTGTGAACAAGTTATTTCACTCAATTGGTGGCACATTGATCATGTATATATCCAACTAATAAGAAAGCAATCTTGCTGGATTCCCATGGGGTTTTCTTGCTCACCTCTTTGGTGCAAT
>NC_141094.1:23242048-23244548 GCF_041138505.1 Cibotium barometz
ACTCTAGGGCAGGGGGAAGACACACACACACACAAGCACTACTCTAGGGCAAGGGGAAGACACACACACACACAAGCAGTACCCTAGGGCAAGGGGCACACACACACACACACACACACAAATACACACATGTGTACACATGCACACACCTTACCCGAGGGGGCAAGGGTGCATACACACACACACACACATGTGGATATATACATACACACACACAAATACACATATGCACAAATACACACACAAACACACAAGCACTACCATAGGGTAGGGGCACACACACACAAAAATACACACATGCACACACAGTACTCAAGGGGTGAGTGCGAACACACACAAAAACTAATACACACACACACGTGCACACACAAACACATAGACACGTGCACACAAATACACACATACACACACACACACATAAACACATAGATACACAGGTGCACACAAATACACACATACACACAGACACATAAACACATAGACACACACGTGCACACACAAAAACTAATACACACACACACGTGCACACACAAACACATAGACATGTGCACACACACACACACACACACACACACACACATAAACACACTAATACACACACACACACGGGTACATACACACACACCCACACACACACACAAATACACACATACACACACACACACATGCACGTACACACACACACACACACATACAAAAATACACACATAAATACACACATGCTCACATACACACACGCACACACACACACACACACACACACACACACACACACACACACACAAACACAAGAACTACCCTAGGGGTAGGGGACACACACACACACACACACAAATACACACATGCACACACAGTACCTGAGGGGCGAGGATGCACACACACATACTAATATATATATACACACACACACACGTGCACACACAAACACTAATACACACACACACACACTAATATATATATACACACACACACACACGAATACACACATTTACACATAGTACACACATGCACACACACACAAACCTGAGGGGTGAGGATGCACACACACACACACACACACACACACACACGTGCACATATGCAAACATAAACACATAGACATACACACATAAATATGCACATACCCTCACACATGAACATGTTGTCACTTGTGACACGTCTATATTTGGTGACAATATGACTGTGAAATTGTTAGAGAAAGGGCTTAATCACATCCCTTCAAGAAATTTTGAACCAAATGAGGTATTGAACTCCTTATTTAAAGGTTGGGAATCTTTTTCTACATATATTTCTCACAACACCAATAAATTTGGTTTATTATTTAGAACTTTTCTAACCAAAAAATTGGGGGGGCAGATCACAAACCTTATAAAAATATTTCCTAATGATGTGATTCAAGAAAATTGTTGGAATGAGATATTGAAAGATTTCTTTATTAGTGGGATTAACAAAGCCCCTAATAATCCTTCAATCATCTGCATGAAATTTATTATGACTAAAGCCATTGAAAGGTTTTCTGGTATTGACTTCTCTTCTTGTGATATTGGGTATAATGATTTGTTAAATCTACTGTTACAGGGTATGATGGATTATCTTCCTCATCTTATCATTAGTAAACCTACTCTACCTTTTCTCATGGGAATATTCAAAGCACACAAATCTGATTTTAGATGGCTTACCAATGCCTCTCTATGCATTTTTTTAGAAATAACTATTGTTTGTGCAACATTGTTAAAACGAACATGTATTTGCCCATTACAAGGCAAATTTTATCAATTCAATCAAAAAGTTTGGCTTGCTGTAAACATTAAAATTAAATCATATTGTATCATTGAGTCATGGGTAGAATTAATCCTTAATCTACCTTAAAAATGTTTAGTGTTTGCTCAGCTGATATTAAGAAATGCTATGAGTGTATTCCTTATGATGGTGAATATGGTATGAAAACTATCATTTCACAAGTATTACTTGGGCTTTCAATTTTCAAAATAGGAATTACATTTCCCTGACAAGTTTGAAAAGTGTGAAAGGATTTTGGACTAATGTGTGTAGCAATGATCTTTGCTTTTCTTGTGAACAAGTTATTTCACTCAATTGGTGGCACATTGATCATGTATATATCCAACTTGGCCACTTAATAAGAAAGCAATCTTGTGAACAAGTTATTTCACTCAATTGGTGGCACATTGATCATGTATATATCCAACTAATAAGAAAGCAATCTTGCTGGATTCCCATGGGGTTTTCTTGCTCACCTCTTTGGTGCAATCTCTATCTATTCTTTTTTGAATTGTCCTTTTGTAGGAAACTTGCCCTCTTACAAAGATGGGATTTGTTACAATTTTTCTCCCATTGCTATATAGATACTTTGACGATTTCCTTCTCATTAATGTTCCCAATCCTACCATCTTTTTCCACACTTCTAATGTTGATCTTTCCTCTCCTTTTGTTATTTATCCAATGGAATTTATTAAGCTTGATGTCTCTGATACAGTCTTCA